>NC_059177.1:30342312-30564812 GCF_019923935.1 Bubalus bubalis | reverse complement strand
GTCAATAAAAGTGTGCAGTGAAGACAGTCCCTATCTTTTCAGTGATGCTTTATAGTTACACACCGGAAGTGATCACGTGGAACACTGAGGCTAACTAACGACTTAAAATGTAAGAGCACATGGTCTCTACGGTGACACTGTGCTGGGTGCACGGGCACAGTGATGTGCTGAACTGACTGGGTAGACAGAAAAGTCTCAAATAAGCTTTCAAAGCCTATGAGGAAAAATTAAATTGCATTTGCATTTCTGACTAAAATCTGTTTGCTGACAGAAAAAAAAATGCATTCCGATGTTACTTGCTTTTTTCTGAGCAAAGAGGTGGCACTGGGCCTGTTGTCTTTGGTAAACTTTGTCTCAACTTTTCTACTGAACATTCTATAGATCACTAGAGGGCGCTGTGGCCTTTAGGCCATTCTGACCTCTCAGTGCTTGGAAAGGTCTTGAACTCCTGAACAATGTCGAAAGGTGAAAGGAGAGACTTTAAGGGGGAAAAAATGTTTCTTGGTACCACCTGATATTTCTTTTTCTCAAACCAACTCAAAAAGGCGTAAGGGGGAAAGTCAATCCATAAACATATTAAGCTCGTTGTGCAAAACTCCAAGACTTGTCGCCTGGGAACTGATGGGGGAAATTTTCCTCCCGCACCCCCCACCCTCGGTTCTGGAGATTGAAATGCAGAGGCGAGAATGGTTATTTGCATATGCCCACCTTCTAGAAGCTAGTCCCCCTCCACGTGCTCTCCTGTACTCACCAGAGGTAATTTCACTGCAGAACGTTCAGGCGTGCAAACCCAGAGCCACGAATAGGTTTCGAACAATTTATGATATCTGGACTCCTTCGACATGTATTAGCATATACCTGGTTTCTTTAACATACACTTTGTTTTTCCAAAACCACAAACATCGGTGCTGGAATTTCATGTGGAAGCGCTTAAGGGGCTGAAAGTTAACACCTTTGTGATCCTTGCAGCCTCGCGGTGGCTGCGGAAACAAAAGCCTCTTTGTCGAGGCTTTCTTGAAATGTTTTCTTAACATGTTCCAAGTAGTTTTAGGCCGGGAACTAAAGTAAACAAGATGTTACCATGATAAAAACACTTGTGAAAACATCACAGAGCAGCACTTAGGAGTTTCTTGCACATAAAACTCTTCACAGTTTTCAGAAGTGAAATTCACAGGAAAAAAATTTTTTTTTCGTTAAAAACTGAATTAGCGATGAAATGTCCTCTACTGTCTCCAGCCCTCAACCTTTTTGAAAGGGTCAAAGTTCCACTGCTGGGCATTTTCTTGTGACATTTCCCTTCCTGTCTTCTCCAAGAGGACACATAAAATTTATTTTGGCTTTAAGAAGTAATGTACATCTGACTAACGTGTAAAGGAATTTGGGTTTTGATTATCTGGCATGGTGCTTTTCTTCATGAGCAATAACCAAAAGATAAAAACAAAAACAAAATTTCCTTCAAATGGCTAGTAAGCAAGGACCCAAATTATACTTTTTCCCAAACACACATGAGGGCCTGGTATTTGTGGAACTATGGATCTGTGTCTGATTTTACCCTTCAAGTCAGAAGCAGGAAAATGTGGTCATGATTTAACCTTCATATCTACTCCCCACCTTGCTGAAGAATAGTATGCGCCCTTTTTCAAAGAGCAAAGAGGAAGAAGTATAGATTCCTGTTTTTATTGGTGAGGACTCTGACTTCAACCTAGTTAAAAAAGAAAAAACAAAGAACTTGATCCATGAGGGGTGTGGACAGGAGCACACTCAGAACTTTCACCTATCTGGATGGTACTGGGCTTGTTTTTGTTTTTCTGTTATCGGAGGATTCCAAGCAATGCAGGGCTGGCGGGCTGCAGTGAAGTTGAGCATGGGTACCTGCTGGTATCGGCTTTGTCCAACAAACACAACCGTCACGTGATAACTCACGGTTGATAGAATAAAAAAAAAAAAACAAAAAACACTCAAACTGCAACTTGTTTTGAGAAGAAACAGGGAAATAAATGCACACAATAGACTGGGTATCTGCTGATTCTGATAAAGCATCCCTCTGTTGGCTGGGAGGGAAAGCCAACAGGACGGTTATTTGTACAGTATTTATCTTTGAAATCAAGGGCCCTGTGGTATACCTCACCTTGGGAACAAACACTGCGGAATGATCACAGAAGAGTGTCAAATCTCTGTTTCTGATTTACCAACAGTTATGATATTTTTTACTCAGGAAGAGGAAAAAAAAAAAAAAAAAAAAGGTCTCATTCTGAGACCTGAAACAAGCCAGGAGAGCGATGCCCAGGGAATGGATGTGGCTCAGCTGAAAACATAATGACACCAAAGAGAGTACCCTAGGTCAGAGGTCAGCAAACTGGTGCAAAGAACGCAGCCACACCCACTCCTCACACAGAGTCCTATGGCTGCTTCTGTGCCCACAAGCTGAGTGCTTGTCTCGGAGACCAGGTGGCCTGCGAAAGTCCATCATATCGAATATCTGGCTCCTTTACAGGAAGAGTTTGCCAGCCCTGTCCGACGATCACCTTTGACTGTGTAGGACACTCTACTGAAATTTATGGTTAAGGATTATGTTAAAGAACAGTCTCTTCTGACATATTAAAGCTCTGCATAGTCACAACCTCTTCCCTAGGTACAAGGTCAGAAATGCTTGTAAGAAAGTGAAACTGAAAGTTGCTCAGTTGCGTCTCTTTGTGACCCCATGGACTATACAGTCCATGGGATTCTCCAGGCCAGAATACTGGAGTGGGTAGCCTTTCCCTTCTCCAGGGGATCTTCCCAAACCCAGGGATCGAACCCAGGTCTCCCTCATTGCAGGTGGATTCTTTACCAGCTGAGTCACAAGGGAAGCCCAATGTTTGAATAGCTTCAATTATTTCTCTTTTTAAAAATACACTTAAGTAGATGAGAAAAGAAGTACTAATATTTTTCGACAGTGCCTGCTACGGACCAGACACCTAACATGATGTAACTTTTCATTCTCCCAACCCTAAGAGCAGTTATTATCATCATCCCAAATCACACATGCTTATCCTGAGCTCAAGTAACACACTCCTAGCAACTAGCTTCATGACCCATTCTGCCTTTCTTCAAAGCTTTCTTTACGCCTATTGCCGTACACAGTAAGCATACTGTTAATAAAATGAACTGCTTCTAACCAGGCGCTATTATCTAACAGTTAACAGCAAGTCCTATGAAGTCTCACTGTCTGGGCTTAGATCTTGACTCCACCTATTATTAGCTGTGTGACCTTGGGAAAATTATTTAACCTTGCTGTTCCTTAGTATCCTTATCTGTAGCTTAAGAGTAATACTGCAATAGTATCACTATAAGGTGGCTGTATTAACTGAGTTATATATGTAAAGCACTTCAAATTATGACTGTTGAACATCTCAGAGCTATACCAGGGGAGTGTAAAATTCAAATTTAGAAGATAGGTGGAGAAAAAAAATCTATGAAGCAACCTCTAAATCAAAGACAGAGCAGGGAATTTCCTGGTGGTCCAGTGGTTAAGACTCTGCACTCCCAAGGCAGGGAATGTGGTTTGATCCCTGACTGAGGAACTAAGATCCCACATGCCATGCAGCATGGCGATTAAACAAAAGGGGGTGCAGAGCAATTGACACTGTGTTAAGTAAGACAGTCTTGAAAATCTAAGACCTCTAGTATCAATTTTCTAAAACTGTAAGAGAATACCTCTAAAGTGGGATCATGGGACTAGGTCCTGCTCATGGGCCCAGGAAAAAGGTGCTTTCAGAGTCTACAAAATCTGGCAGTTTGAGAAGAAATGCTTCAAACATCACTTCCTGATAGTGCTGTGATGTCATTCCAAGAAGCCATATGCCAAAGCTGGTTTCACTACAGCCAACATGACCACCCTTCAGACTGAACCAACACACGAAGGACGTGAACTCACAAGACTTACTTACTTTTCACTACTCTAGGCCTTAAACTGGAAGACTGCTGTGAATTTCCAAGAGCTAAGATACCACTGAGGAAGAATATCAAAATCCTGCATTTGTCATAGACTGTCAATCAATGGGTAAACTTGGGAAAGCATCATGAGAACTCTAAGAACTAGAAGCAGTTTTATTATTCAGCATTTATTCTCCATTTGCTGCTTTACAAGATTCATTTTTTTACTTTTGGGAACCAAGTGTGTCATCCCCAGCCCCCATGTTGCCCCTGGGGGATGAACAATTTATTGCGCTCTGCAGGTCGGCATGTGACTCAAGCCTGGCTGCCTCATTATAACTGGTTCAGAGCTAGGACACCTACTCAATCTGGGCCAATGACAGTCCGCAAAGAACACTTTTCTGGAACTACTGAAAAAAGAGATGCACTCTGGGATCAATCAACTTGTGGCAGGTGAATCTGTCTTCTTTACTTTTACTTGGAAAGAGCCTGAGTAGGAAGTCAACACAGAAGAAAACAGAGCTAAGGAGCAATGAACCCATACTCCAATAACCTTGCTGAAGCATCAGGTCCAGTCACGCTTGCAGCCAGCTGTATTACCAGACCTCCTAGTTATAGGAGCCAATTATCAACCCCAACACCACCCTCCTTTTCTTTGGTTTAAGCCAATTTAAGTTGGATTTCTTTAACTTGCAAACGTAAATATTCCAACAAACATACATCAATAAGCAAGTACTAGGAACTAAAGAGGCAACAGTTGCAGGACTACAGTGAGCATTTCAATTTCTTTGAGCAAACGAGCCATGTCATGTGAAAAACCACACAAAATAATAGAGGGACATGAATGAAAGTGAAAACTAAATGGGTGGTTTCCTATACAAGGGCCAGACTCCTAATATCCTTAGAAGAAAAATGGGCTTTTTTTTTTAATAGGAATCAAGTCTAGGCTCTACTCTGATGACCTTCAGATCCATTTCTTTAGAAATGGATGTGGTTTGAAAGTGTGTTGTCTTTTCGTGGAGGTGTATTTGCACCCCCCCACTATATATATATATACACACACACACACACACACACACACACACACACACACCTAACATCAGCTCACATAATAAATGGACCTAAGATCTGAGTGGGAAATATTTTGCCTATTAACAAAAAATTTTAAGTGGTCAATTGGAAAAATGCCCTTTTCCCTAATGACTCTAAAACTGACACAAGTCAATAAGAATGTTGATAGTAATTCTATAGTTCCAGAAACTTTATAAAATAAATCATATTTACAGATGTTCACTGGCCATTCTATAAGGGAGTGAAATTAAACCAAGATATTTATCAAAGTTAGCATTGGTACAGAAAGTGAAACTAGAATTGAAATGTTTCTGCCAAGATCTTCTTCTCATTATCAAAATACAATTAAGCAAGTGATTAGGAAATAAGAAAACAAAGATTCTACAAGAATGGATTTAGGAGAGAACAAGGCCCAGTAGCACTAACTTGAATTATCATAATTGTAAAGAGCTGTTGCTTAATTTAAAATAAAGTATCACTGCTCTTGAGTATTAATATTTAGAAACAATTTTAACTATCTCTTTTCTAAAAAATTTTAAGTACTTAAGTTTTTAATGACCACATAATGCTCTTGAAGTAAAATATTAAAGTGGAAAAGCACCAAAACAGATTCACAGGCTTCCATTCATTTGTTAAAAACATGATATTCACCAGAAGTGCTTGCAGGTAACACTGTATCTCTATGGATGGCTTTATTAACATATTTGTACCCGGGTCCATAAAGATAGATACTGAGATTGTTCTAATAATATAAAGATCTTGCAAAACCAGAGACCTGCATGTAAATCAGCCCACCTCTATTATGGGGCTTGAATGAGACAGAAAAGTCAGAGGCAAAGACTCCCCACTGCCCCCCACCAACACCCAGTTTGCAAACCATCATGCACCTGTATATACAGGAGTTTTATACATGCATATGTTTGCTTGCTGCATGATACACAAATATAGTGAATATAATGCAATATTATACTCAGTCCATACATCAATGATTCAATGATACTACGAATATATTTATGTGATGTCAATAATGCAGGGCAGTTTCATCTCAATATTTTTAAAGGACAAGGCACTGTATATAAAGGAAATCTTATGATGTAGTGCAGAAGCATCTCATTTCGGCTTCGAGAGGGTTAACACACCATTTACTCAAGGGATGCTTAATCAGTGGTATAGATTCAAATGGGATAGCCCAAGTTTCAGCCATACTTTAACTGCAGGAATTAAACTGAATCCTTTTCCCTATAACAACAAGAATCCGAACAAAAGCCAACAGTGATATAGAAAGGTAAGAATCAAATTGGTAGCTTTTCCTGGACGTTTGTAAAGTCAATTGTGAAGAAACAAAGAAGAGGCCCAATCATCAAGTTGTAATTGGCCAGTAATTGACACCGATTTTATAAAACTAGCTAGTGCCTGTGTTATTAATTTAATATGGAGGGATGTGAGTAAAAGCAAAGACTAAATTACTACATGTTTAACACTGGAACAATTTTTACTTAATCACTGTCATTCTGAGAAAATAAGTAAAGGATCTTACGAATAGGATCAAACTGCCCTTGGATATCAATCTTTTCCACTTAACAAGGCAACACTCAATAGATCTGTAAAACTATTCCTATGACTATGCTAGACATGGTGATTTTGAGTCTATCTTCAAAATGGTGGTGTGAAACCCTGCATCAAAGAGGCATTTCATGAGGAAAAGCATGAACAGTGGGAGGTGATGGCTATGTCTAAGAAGAAAGTGTTATCAAATCATTCTTACTTTAGAAATGACTGGAAATCTTCACACACTGCTTCACAGCCAGGCCACTTGCACACACCGTGTCCATAGAGAGGATGGCTATGCGGATGCTCCTCATGCGACAAACTGAAAGAAAATACACAGAGGACAAGAGAATGAATCGGCTGCCCAGAACCATCCCACCAGACATAAAAGGCAAGAGGAGCCGGCCCATGTCGCCAAAATGCAAACACAAACCAGCTCGTGCTTTCCTCTTCCCGTGGAATTTATGAATTACTTTTGCAGCACACTTTACTTACAAAGCAAGAGCTAAATTTCAAAATGTGAACAGTCCAATATTAGAAATGTTACCATCACATTTGAAAAGTGCTCGACAGTCTTTTGTTAAGGGGCAGACCTCTCTACTCAGACTACAAAGGATTTGTTAAAAGGCCAAAACTTTATACCTATGGCTGATTCTTGTTGATGTTTGACAGAAAACAACAAAATTCTACAAAGCTATTACCCTTCAATTAAAAAATACATAAATTTTTTAAAAGGCCAGAACTTACCATTTAGTCTACATAGTGGAAATTATAAACTGTACTTGATTTTGAGATTCTCCCCAGAACATTATAAAATTTTTCTCTCCCTTCTACCACAAAGAGCACCCCCCAAACTGTACAGTCTTTTCACAAGTTAATTTTACCAAGCAGAGTACAATAAAATAATTTAGAATATAGAATGAAATAACTGAGAAAGACAAATGTATCCAAGTAGATGATTAACTTAACAACAACAACAACAACAACAAAAAGCTAACTGGAGCAGGAAGATTCTACCCCTACAATGACTGACACCAAGACTGGGAGAAAACTTGGCATGAACACAAAGGGCTTACTCGTCCACTGGGGCCCAATCAATAGCTAATGATTTGGCCACACGGATGCAGGTCATAGGATGCTTTGATCCATGCCACGCGGTGCTTAGAAAAGTGTATCTGCTGTACTTGCTGATGAACCATATTCTCAAATATTTTCTCCGTTAGATTTCTGCATCCAGACGTTTTTCAGACAAATTATTTTTACAGTCATTCCATAACCTTAGACTCCATCAAATAGAAATGTAAAACTAACATTAAGAGTTCCGTTTTGTACTAAAGCACATTCTTTTCAAGGAAAGGGCTATTTTGCAACTTACTCCACTGCCTCTGCCAAACTCTGAACTTCAGGCACACTGAATTACAATTACACACACACACACACACACACACACACGACACACACATGAGGGGCTTGTATTTTATATAACTGCCAGGATGTGTATTCATGTATTTTATCGACTCACATTCATAGAACAGACATACACACATGCCACTTGTCCCTACTTACAACGTAATTAATCCACAGCGAGCATATTATGAACATTTAAACTAAGGTCATTAATACTAAGCACACACCTTAACAAAGATCCACAGGTCTCTTTGTGGCTCTTAAATGATTCACTTGGAAACCTAATATCATTTTAAAACAATAATAAACTATTTTGCCTGACAATAGAAAACGAATCTGAGAAACAACAACAAACAACAAAAAAAAGCAAAAGCCTAAGTTAGGAAAAGCACTGAAAGGTGCCCTCATGGAAGAGAGAGAGTAACACAAGTGAACTAAGGTAGTTACAGTGAGATTTCTAAAGCCCAGCAATAAAATGATACTCTCTGAGCAGGTAAAGGGGTGACATTCCACTGGAATGAAGCAAAGAATGACTACCTATCCATGTTCATCTTCTGAATTAAAAAAAATAAATAAATAAAGGATGGTACAAAACGGAATTAAAAAAAAAATTACTGGCAATATTTAAAATCCAAGAATCCTTCTAAGTAACAAGATCCTCAGAATATCTGAGGGAAGGAAATCATTTAAAAAGAAAACTGTTCCAAACCAATATCTTACAAAGGAAAAAAAGAAAAAAAAGCAGCCCAACCACAATAACTCTTTTCTTTACCAATTTTGTGAAGATTAAAGTATTTTCATAATTCTAAAAGAATTAGTGTATATTTGTTGTACAAACCTTGAAAAGAAAAAAAAAAAATTACCCCTGAATACACACAAATACATTTTTGATAAATTAAGGCATGGAGGTTTGTATTATTCTTTCAAATTTAAGATAATTTTGTAAATAATGTATCTTGTTATCAACTAATTAATCCTTAAAAGCCTTATATATTGATGCATAACAGCTTGTCATATACCATCTCAGGTCAAATTACCTGCCAAAATCAATGTAACATTCCTCCATTTTGGACACTGAGGTTCCCTTCATGTTTCTAATATTTATGAATAATGTCAGAAATAAAATTTACCAGGCCAAACATCCCAGTACAGAGCTGATTTTCACCAGAAGATACATTCAGAGAAATGGAACCACTCTTTGAAATCAGTCCTAAGTTTTAACACTGACCACAGATACTTTATTAAGTAGCTCTTGAGAAATGCTACATGCTGAGTACATTCTTAGTCATTGTACCTACTTTGTGTGATTCTTTAGATTAGAAATGAAGAAACTCAACTAATTTAGATATAAAATTAACCTCACTAGTTACAAATTGCCAATGGTTATTCATCAGTGCTTTGTGGGTTAAGCCAAGAAGGTCCTCAGTTATAGTGTGAAAGAAAGTAACATGTCTTCACTAGAGGAATTTACAACTAGAAATGAAATGCACATCATTTAGTAACTTTACCACTCCCACTCCCTACCCCCCAAAACATCCCTTGTAACCTGAATTATTTGTAATCTGAATTAAAAAACTACTCTCCTCTAAGAATGTACATTTGGTTCAACTGAACATCCTTATTTGAAAGGAAGGATAGATGGCAACCCACTGAAGCGCCACAGGAGTTGACCATTCCCATCTGAAGGCTAAGAGAAACGCCAACTCCTGGCGCGCACACACATCTACATCCACAGCAGGCCTCTTGAAAACGCGCTCTACCTTAAAACTGTATTTTTATCACAAAACCATTACATGATCTTATTTTTAAAAGTTCACTTCATACTGTGTTGGCTCCTCAACTTTGCCCCAACTTCATCCCACACCGAGCACACTCCCACCCTGGTCAACACTGCAGGCGCCCTGGCGCACTGCAGGGCCGTGTTCTCTTTCTCAAGCGTTACTAGTTTACAAACATGGACACAGGCTATCCCTCCCACGGTCATTTGCTTTCCCTATGTGAACACTTTATATTTTATTGGAATACACCTGCTTTACAATATTGTATCAGTTTCTGCTGTCCAACAGCGTGAATCAGCTATATGTATACATATATCCCCTCCCTGGTTAAGCCCCCCTGCCCCTAATCACACTCCTCTAGATCACCACAGGGCACTGAGCTGAGCTCCCTGTGCTACACAGCAGCTTCCCACTAGCTGTCATGTCACACATGGCAGTGCACACATCTCAGTACCACTCTCTCAACTCATACACAACGGACTGAAATAAAGCACCTGGCTTTGCAAGGAAAAAGAACTGACTGGCAGCGGTGCCAGGAAGAGCCTCTCTGGAAAGACACATAAGAAATACTGTGATACTTGTTCCCTCTGGGGCATGAGGGGAGTAACGAGGGGAGTAGAGAAACAAAATTTTCACTGTATCATTTGTATCTTTTGATGTTTTAAATTTTGTGCATGACAGGTATGTTTTTCTGTGCAACTGTTCAATATATGTATAAACACATATACAGACCCACACAAGCCCACATAGAAACATATATATGTATGAAAAAAATCAAGTGCTGTCTATGTGCGGGACTCACTCTCCAGAATGATGCTGGTGTAAGCAAATGTGGTCCCTTTGCTGTCTGTGTGACTAGGTCTTGCTTCTGGCCTTTTAGTCATTCTGGATGAAGCACCCTCAGACCTCACCAGGTGTACCCCTGAATGGGAGCTTTTCTGTTTCACCAGAAAAGTGGAAACAGTTTCTATTCTTACTGCCTTTTGGGCATGCCAAAAGGGACAAGACAGGAAATTGAAAAAAAAAAAAAAAAATAATAAGAGTATGGCCACTCCAGTATTCTTGTCTGGAAAATCCCATGGACAGAGGAGCCTGGTGGGCTGGGTCGCAAGGAGTCGGATACAACTAAGCAAACACACGCACGCACACGCACACACACGCACACGCGCACACACATGAATATGGAGGACCATATGTGGTAATCTAATCCAACACCCATATTTTCAGATGAGTAAATAAAGTTTAATAAACGAGCATGAGAATTTTTAAACTTGAATTAACTCAGAATTTCATTTTTATGCTGAAACTTGGTGGGAAAATGACCACAACATGGTTAGATAAAGCCTGTGACTTAGTCATTTAAATCAACTGTTCAAAGGGGAGCTCACTGATGTGAGAAGTATATAACTTCTGAAAAACTGCCAAGATCAGTTTTGAATAAATGCTGAATAAAGTGTTGAATAATGGATGAATAAATAGATATATTTGATTTTAAAGGGATCTAAACATGCTTCCCCCAAAATTAACCTTCAAAAGTGTAAGGTCAATTGTTTAACAGATGATGTCTTATTATGAACTCCCAGGTTGAAAATTTTTAGGGGCAGGGATTGCATCTAATTCATCTCTACCTACTCAGTACCTTGCACATAACATGGGTTCAGTTAATGTTAGATGGACTGGTGAATGAACAGACAATAATTATATTATTCTATTTAATTTCTGTGTGGACATATGGGCAATAAATATTTGCCCTTTAAAAAACTTCTTGAAGGTTGGGACCAGAATGATGCTAACTGACTTGAAAAAACAGCATTCTGGCACTTTCTATTATTTAGCTTTATTTCAAATGTATAAAATACAAATAGTACACAGTCAAAAAAGAGGTGATTTAAATTTCTTCTGATAATCCTTGGTATGTAAAAACTAGATATATTTATTAACACAATAATAGTGACAACATTTCAGGTTAGAAAGAATCAACTTGCCACAAAAAGTATAATTACACAAAAATATGTAACAATTTCTAATATTACATAATATTAAATACGCTCTATATTAGTATGATGTAATGGCATCACTGGCATTTATTTAAAACTTGTTTTGGTATTTGTTCTTACTATGTCAAAGTATACCAGCCAGAGCCTTAATTTCAACACTGTCTTTGGCCTTTGATAAGATTTTAAATATTGGTATGGTTTTTCACCGGTGATGATTCACTAATACCTTCTCAAGTTCGCCACTCAACAAAAATTTGAACTAGAATCACTGCTAAAACTAAGAACAACTTCTTACTTCAATCTGTTTACTTTAGTGGTCTTTATGCTCTAAGTCCTGTAAGCTAATTTTCCCTGTGGTAACCAAGAAGACTCTTTGAAGGAGAGGAAAAACACAGACACTTCAGAGAAAAGGGGACCCTCCTGCGCTGTTGGTGTAGTTGTAAACTGGTACAGCCACTATGGAGAACAGTATGGCGGCTCCTTACAAAGTTGAAAATAGAGTTAAGATATGTTCCAGCAATCACACTCCTGGGCATATATCCAAGGGAAACTCTAATTCAAAAAGATACATGTACCCCAGTGTTCACAGCAGCACTATTTATTAATACAAGAGCGAAGACATTGCAGAAACCTAAATACCCACTGACAGGTGAAAGGATAAAGAAGACATGGTACGTACACGCAATGGAACACGACTCAGCCGTGGAAGACTGAAATGATGTCATGCGCAGCAACAGGGATACTGTGCTCAAAGATTAGCACAGTAACTGAAGTACGTCAGACAGAGAAAGACAAATATGCATCACTTACATGTGGAATCTAAAAAATTACACAAATGAATTTGTTTACAAAACAGAAACAGACTCACAGACACAGAAAAAGAACTTAGAGTTACTAAAGGGGGAAACGAGGGGGAACGACAAATTAGGAGCTTGGGAGTCACACGTCCGCACACTATATATAAAATAATTGACAAGGACCTACTGTGTAGCACAGGGCATATCTCAGTATCTTGTAATAAACTGCAATGAGAAGAAGAAAAAAGAAAAGCACAGACACCTCACTGTACCTCAATGTCAATTTTCCTGCATGCTAACTTTCATGTCTGTATATGAACTTTCACCCTGTTTGTTTTTCCCCTTTTCCAAATTTCCAAATTTGTCTTCTGTTATTTTTCTCAATTTCTGATTCATCTGCAACAAAAGTCTGCATCTGTGCCCATTAGGGCTTATAACTTCTCCCCTTTGCCCTCACCATCAACCCCAAATTATAAACTGTATTTCATTTCATTAGCATGTTGTTTGACATATAAAGTTCCAGAAGACCGTTAGTCATTTTCTAATGGCTCAAAATGATGGAATACATTTTTCTAAGTTTTATTGAGGTATATTCATATCCCTCAATGAAACTGATGCTGGAAAAGATAGAAGGCAGGAGGAGAAGGGGATGACAGAGGATGAGATGGTTGGATGGCATCACCGACTCAATGGACAGGAGTTTGAGCA
Organism: Bubalus bubalis; assembly: GCF_019923935.1. Classification (NCBI taxonomy): domain Eukaryota; kingdom Metazoa; phylum Chordata; class Mammalia; order Artiodactyla; family Bovidae; genus Bubalus; species Bubalus bubalis. Next base: position 30,551,591 of record NC_059177.1, on the reverse strand, counting down.
AGCTCTGGCAGATGGTGAAGGACAGGGAATCCTGGTGTGGTGCAGTCATTGGGGTTGCAAAGAGTTAGACATGACTGAGCTACTGAACAACACAGTCCATATCCCAGACAACTCACTGAAAGTACATAATTCAGGGAATTTCCTGGGTTCCAGTGGTTAGGATTTGGCACGTTCACTGTGAGGGGTGGGTTCAGTTCCTGGCTGGGAAACCAAGATCCCTCAAGACCCGAGGTGAAAAAAAAAAAAAGACCTGAGGTGCAGCCAAAAATAACTTACTAAATAAAGTACATAATACAATGCCATATATAAAGTATATAATGCAATATTCACAGAGCTGTCAAAGAATTACCAGAACGTAATTTTAGAACATTTTATATCACACCAGAAAGAAACATTGTACCCATTAGCAGTCACTGCCCTAGTCCCTGTCAATCACTAATCAACTTTCTGTTTCTAGCGATTTGCCTATTCTGAACATTTCCTATAAACTGACTCATGTAGCAAGTGGTCTTGTGTATCTGGCTTCTTTCACTTATCTTGGTGTTTTGAAAGGCCACACTGTAGCGTGTGTCAGTGCTTCATTTCCTTTTTTATGACTGAATACTATTCCCCTGTGTGTACAGAACACATTTTGTTTATCCACTCATCTGCTGATTAACCTTTGGGGTGGCCCCACATTGCGGCTACTGAGGTGAGAGTGGTGATATTACAATTCACATTCATGGACCTGTTTGAGAATATGTTTTCAATAATCGGGGGTGTATATTTTGAGGAGTAGAACTGCTGGGTCATGTGCTAACTCTATGTTTAACATTTTGAGAAACTGCCTGCCTATTTTCCAAAGCAGCTGCCCACATCCTTGCCAATATACTTGCCATCTGTCTTTTCCATAGCCATTCCAGAAGATATAAATTGTTACCTTTCTGTACTTTTGATTTATGCTTGTTTAAAGATTAATGATGCTGATATATACAATATTACTGTCATAAAAAGGAATGAAACTGTGCCATTTAAGGAGATGTGGATGGACCCAGAGACTGTCATAGACAGTGAAGTCAGAAAGAGAAAAACAAATATTACATATTAACTCATATATGAGGATCTAGAAGAACAGTACAGACCTTATTTACAAAGCAGAAATAGAAACACAGACACAGAAAACAAACATATGGATACAAAAGCGGAAGGGGAAGTGGGATGAACTGAGAGACTGGGGTTAACATATATGCACTACTGATACTATATATAAAATACATAACTAATATAGCACAGGGAACTCTACTCAACACTCTGTGGTAACTTAAATGGGAAGGAAACCCAAAAAAGAGGGGATATATGTAAACATACAGCTATTCACTTTGCTATGCAGCAGAACCACACCACTGTAAAGCAACTGCACTGCAAGACAATTAAGAAAAAAAAACAAGGTTGAGGACTCTGATCATTTTTTCATGTGCTTATTGATCATTTGTGTACCTTCTTTAGAGACTGTCGATTCCGACCCTTTGCCTATCAAAAAACACTGGGTTCTCTGTATTTTGGAGCTGCAAGCTTTTTCATATATATATTTCTGCATGCAAGTCCATTATGAGATACAAGACTTGCAAACACTGGTGCCCATTTTGTAAACTGTCTTTTCAGTTTACTGGTGGTATGCTTTGAGGCACGAAAGTTTTACATTTTGATGAAGTCCAGTCTTTTTTCTCCCTGCTTTAGTTCCTTGTTGTGCTTGCGGTGTCACATTTAAGAAACCACTGACTGATTCAAAGTAATTAAGACTTCTTCTGTATTCTCTTCCAAGAGCTGTAGCCCTCACATTTAATCGAGTTTGAGTTAATTTTTATATTTTATGTAAGGCAGGTATAGAACTTCTTACTTTTGCATGTTGTTCCAGCCATGTTTAATGAAAAGATTATTCTATCCCAAGTGAGCTGTGTTGGCACTTTTGCCAAAAACCAAATGAACATGAAAGTTCATGAACAAGATTACAGTTTGTTTTCTTTACATATAAATTTTTGTTGCTTCACTTTTGCTGATTTTATTTTTTCCAAATATATTATCTCCATTCTCAAAAGAATTTATGATCATAATTTAAAGTAATTTTGACATCACTGTAGTATAATTTTTGAAGTCTGGCTGGGGGAAGGGAGCAGGGAAAGGAGATAAATTTTAATAAAAATAAAACCCAAGCAACCAAATATTTTGAGGAATGAATGCCTAGGGACGACTTTTGTTCTCCAGATTCTGTTGATCCCTTGGTGTGCTGAAAAATCATTTCAGAATGTACTACTTTGTGGATCTCTCCACCCAACACATGAATGGAGTGTAACAACCTTTTCCTGAGGGCCAGCACTATGCGGAGCGATGGGTATCAGGTGAATAAAGACTTCGTTTCTCATTATAGAAGCGCTAAAAACCAGGAACCTTGCAAGTCATTTAACTGTCCTGCCTTCCAACTCCTCATGTCACAACCACAGGGAATCAGAAGTGATGACCTGTGTTGCTTCTCCCGGGGGAAGGCCCCCACCAAACTTTCACTAGTTATGCAGATGAAAGAGGGTGTGAGCAAAAACACTATCGAAGCATTTTTGCAACTAAAATACTTTGTTTTGTGGAATTCATTTATACTATTACTCTTCTGAGTTCGAGAGCAGAAAAGAAGAGGAGCATTTATAAGATGATGAAGTTCATTTATGTTCATGATGTCACTTTGGTAAATATAAAATTGTTGACAATATATTTAGGCAGAAAAAGTATTGTTCTATGAGGTGGTAAATTAAATTCTTTGAAATATATAATTTATAAATACATATGGATATATTATAATAAATATACACATCATATTGATATTTATGTAAATATTATATGCAATGTATTATATATTTATATGAAATTTTTATTGTATATACATTACTTTGAATTATATATAAACTAAATTCTTAAAGAAAAACACATTCATGAATGTATTTATCAATTATATTTATAAATATATCTATACATACTTATAAATTATATCATTGTTTACAAATGGTGTCATGTTAAGGTGTGTAACCTGTTATTGATAACCAATAAAATAAATTGGAAAAAAAATGAATAAGGAGTAGTTGCTGAATGAGATTTAGTTAAAGAAATGATAGCTATGTCCTTACCTCTGAGGGAGAGCAGGAAGCTACCTTTTTCTAAAGCATTCCCCATGCCCTGCAAATACACACACCAAAAAGCACACGCACTCCCCTTGGCCACCTACTTTGACTCAGAAGCTGTTCGGCGCTTCCCTTTCCCCACCGGCCACCATCCTCTTTCCCACCATGCTTTAACAACTTACACAAAATCCATCCTACTTTCTTTCTTTCTCTTCACTTCTTGGTTCTTATCACATTTCCCTGCCCCCTACTTTGCTACTCTATCCTACTCATTGAGATTTGAAGTAACATCAAATTTCTTAAGTCTGAATATGGAGTCCAAATTTGATTTTGAATGATAAAGTAATACTTGAAAACAGCATCAGACCTCAGACGCTTTAACACTAATTTTCAAGAACAGATATCAAATATTTGTGAATATTCAGGAAGTCAACTTGAACGATATCAAACTGGGTGAGCTGGCTTTGGGGTGGGGAAGGAGGTTTTTCATCTGTTTAGGAAAGGGAAAATGGTATGTGGAAACAGGGAAAAGGGTGACTCTAGCATTGTATCTGTTTTCCTGGTGCCTTTGTGAAAATGACCTTTGTCCTTTAGCTTTCACTGAGGACACTTCAAGAAGCAGATGGACTGCTTCTGAAGAGATGGGACAAGATTCAGGCCGTGCATTTAGAGCACACTGCCTTAAGTTTTGGATTTTTAATCGTTTCAGAAATACATCATCCTTAGGTGTTTATTAATCAAGTTTCCGAAAGCAAGCTGGCAATCAGTTCTATCATCAAAGAGAATGGTGTTTTATTAAAGCCCATTAAAGGGCCAGCTCTAGAGCACAGAAAGATGGGAACGCTCTCCAAACTGGGAGACACAGACGCTTCTCTCTCTTTCACTCTCCCACGCAGTGAGTCCCTGACTCTTCTTCCCCACAACGCTCATCATCTCAATTTTCTGCTGCTTTTCAGATCATGTTTAATTAGAGGATTTCACATTCCCTTGTGATATGATATTCATGAGGAAAACTTGCAATTGGAGTGACTGTGAATTAGTCTATTAAGTGCCAGATTTGTGCTTTTAAACAATGATGGAGATTATTGTTATTATCTGCTCTCAATATTGTGCCTTGAGAAGTGAAGTCTACCTTAACTAACTTCACATCTGAAACACAAGCTATTGACTATTTACATCTGGGTTTTTCTTTTTCTGGAAATACAAATTATCTTGAGAGAAATATGGGTCACCTTTCTGCAATGGTCCTCAGGGAATGGCCTACTAACATAGTGACTTAGATGAGTTAGAGTGATATACAAATACCCTCACCTCTGTAGGTAAGGGTTCATGCTCGTGTGTACTGGAAAAAAAAAGACTAATATATCAGATTTGTGACTTCTCAGTGTTAACTTTTTATAAAACCCATTTAACTTCATTGATTTTAAGAAAAAAAAATAAACACACATATATGCAGGTATGGCAAAAGTTGAAGATGGCAAGAGAATGACTCAAAGACTTGTCACCTGGGATGAAAGGATTAAAACTGGGTCTACAGGTAAGGATACACACTCTTTCCTTTTTTCCAGGGCTAATCACAGAGTAATGCTTCTCAAATTCTATCACAGATGTAAACTGCCTGGATATCTTTTTAACATGCAGATTTTGATTCAGTAACTCTGGGAGGGGACCCAAGATAATACATGTTTCTGTGTGATAGCCTGGACTACAACTTGAGTGCTAAGGATCCAGAGAGTTCCCTGTTCTGAATCTGTCCTAAAAGTGATCATGCTTCCAGAAATACTCATGAGATCTCCTCTCTATTAACTGTCGGTTGAAATGACAACTGCAGATGGGTAGTTCTGGGAAGGGGGACACTGGTCAACCTCACCAAGCAACAGGTACAAACTCACAAACACTTTTGCTGGCCCCAAGTTAAGAATTATATACTTTTTTTTTTTTTTTTAATATAATAAAACAGGTTAAGACTGAAGTCAGCACCAGGAAAAGGTCATTTCCAGTGTTACATTAGCTCTGATCTGTTGAGTCATTTGGCCAATGAACAGTGTTTACCAGGTACTCTATTTATCAGGAGAACCCTGGAGTAAACTGTTGAATCTGGGTTTGACAACAATCCCAAGCCATCGCGGTATCCCTGAACCCGGGACGAGAGGATGTATATTTTAAGTAAGTAGGAAACCAGGATATATTGTGAAAGTAGGATTTCCATCCACTTGGCATAGTACCATATTCAGTCAAGGTTCTCCTCAGTAATAACAGAGAAGTCCTACCAAAATATCCCAACAGATGAGATGTGTGCGTTCAACGATAGCCCACACAATGCCAGGAAGAACAAGAACGCACATTGCTAAAAACTAGCAAATTTAATTTGTATTAGACAAAAAGATATCTCTTCTCTCCAACTCCTGGTTTCACAGATACTGTTTCTTAGGATGAGGCTTATTTTATTTACATTAAAAATGACTCGATTTAAAGAACATAATATAAATAACAGTCAGCTAAACAGAACTTTCAAACCACATCACAGCGGGGCACATACTGAAATGACGAAACTTTGGGAAAATCAAAGTGCATGAAGCAGCCCTCAAGGAAAGGCTGTGTGTAACTGGACTTACTTCCTGAGTCAACAGTGACCCACTGGTAAGTCTCTTTGAGTTTTCAATAGGAAAGAAGAGCCTCAGAGTTATCCTTCATGACCCACAAAAGCCACAAGAGCACAGTGCAGTGTGTCAGATGCTTCGAGGACTAGATCCTACCCTTCAGGACTGGGGGGCATCCTCTGTGTGGGCTGTGGATGTGACTTGTCACGAGCTGCTTTACCAAATGGTAAGAATCTGAGGTCTGGTGCCATGCTGACAGGTCCTAAGTTTGGCAGATACTTTTCCACCATCACCTCCATGTCCCTTTTCAGCTACACTGGGCAAACACACAATCTTGATTTCAGAAGCAAGGGCACAGCAAGACAAAAGAGCAGAGGAGGAGAGCCTGAGTATCAGAGACTGGGCCGGCGTGTTCCGATCAATCACAAACACAGGGCGGGTGATGACAAAGGCTGAATGCCTGTGTTTGCGTGGTGACGAGTGAAGGGATAAATAAAGGAAAAGGACAAGAAGAGGCAGAGGTCCAGCTTTTGTTTCTGACACCCATAAGGGCAACCGTTATCCCAAGGTTGTAAGTGAGAGTTTCCCACTGGCAGTATTAACACTGGGATCTCGTTAAGAAAACAGAATGCTTTCCAAAGAGGGGCTGTGAGCAACTGTGTCAATACAGACATAGGGACCACTAATCCAAAAGATATTAACACCATTAGGCAGGCATGCGCATTATGTCCGTGCAAGTGTTTGCACTGGTGAGTCACAAGGTCTGTGTGGAACCTTGTCCATATGTTAGAGGAAACAAGGAGACCCAGAAAGCCAAAGAACATAAATAAAAGTTCCAATCCTAATTCTTCTCATTTAATCCCTGCCCCTGACATGCTGTGGAAGTCAGCACAAGCATATTCCAGAATCAGAGGAGTCATGTAACTGAAGTATCTGAGGGTCAGATGAGAAAGCAGAGGTGATTCAATGAGAAAGGGAGTTAGAGAAATAAAATGGCTAAAAACCATTAGGCACTGCATTTTATGTTCTCCAGGAATTACTTCCTAATTTACAACATTCCTTTTATTTCTCAGTAGTATAAGATGCTTCATTAATGGTCACTGGATTAAACTCTTCATTGCCCTTAATTCAGTACGTTTTTGTTGTTGTTTTTTTTGGCTGAGCCACGCAGCACGTAGGATCTCAGTTCCCCATCTAGAGATGGAACCTTCACCGCTTGCAGTAGAAGCTGCTGCTGCTAAGTCACTTCAGTGGAAGCACTCACTATCTTAATCGCTTCTCCAGACCACCAGGGAAGTTCCTCAGCATGTTCTATGAAACACTTACTTTGTGTTTAAGCATCATGTTGAGTTCTTAGATCACAGTCTATAAACTTAGATTCCTAAGAAGAGTCATGGGAGGGGGCTAAGATTACATTACCATTTCTGTATCATGCGTTAAGATAATATTAGAACTTTTGTATGAATAGATAATTGTATGCATGTGTGTATATATTTCTCATACTTTAAAATTTTTATACTATAGGTACTATGTTAGGCATGCAATTGATTAAAAGTATCTTTAATATGCTCAGAAGGTAAAGAATCTGCAGGCAATGCGGGAGACCTGGGTTTGATCCCTGGGTCGGGAAGATCCCCTGAAGAATGGCTACCCACTTCAGTAATCTTGCCTGGAGAATTCCATGGACAGATGATCCTCGCGGACTATAGTCAATAGGGTCTCAAAGAGTCAGACACGACTGACTGACTAACACTTTTACTTTTTTAGTAGAAGTGCACACTCAAAAGTTTTAATATTGATGGGGGTGACTGATCAGACACATTTGGAGTTGATTGGTGTAGACTATAACTAAGCTCTCAATCTCTCTAGAAAGGGTCTGCCCAATCCCCCAGCTGAGGAGAAAGAGAGAGAACTGAACAAATGACTGGAACATAAAATTCTGTAATATTTGATCTGGGACTTAGAATATCAATAGGAGCTCAATGCTAAAAGGAACAGGGTAAGCAAAACTAAAGCTCAAAAAGCAATTTCAGGCATAAAATGAATAAATAAATAAATAAAGTTTAGAAAGACAAACCCAGAGTACTTACAAGTGATTTAAAGACCAACATTAGTAATTTTTAAAAATAAATTTGCTCCATAAAAGTTTATATTGGGTCAGTCTTTAGAATTTTTTCTCTTTGAAATGTTAAGTCTTGGCACTTGGACCCAGACTGTCTTCAATAGTGAATAATAGTTACCAAGCTCCCTCCTCTGTCACTTAAGACTTGCAGAAGGTAAGAATGCCATGGCATCAGAACAGCAGTTGGCATGTTCTATGGCAGTGGTTCCCTGAGTACGGTTCTTGGGAACTTGTCAGAGACGCAAATTCTAAGGCCCCACTCCCAGTACTGAATCAGAAACAGCAGGACTAGGGTTCAGCAATCTGCAATTCAGCCAGTCTTCCAGATGATTCTGATGCAAGCTAACGACTGAGAATCACTCTGACCAGAAATTCAAATTTTCTGTCTTGTTTGGAACACCGTAAGTATCAACAAAGGCTAACCTGTTACTCCTATAGTATCTATGGCCAACACGTAGCAACAACTATTAATGGGTTCCTGATCGTCAACGTTTCATAAATTCACTATATTCTGAACATTCAGGCTCAGCAATGACGCCGTGCCAGCCTGACTGTGCTAGGTGATCGGGTCGTGGCAACTGGCAAGGGATACAGAAACGTCACAGTTCCCTGCGTCCAAAAAGTTCACCTGATGCAAATGTGGGGGATGGAAATACAGCCACAACCATCTGCCACTAGTGCTCACGTTTTCCTAGCCATACACTTTATCTCAATTCGCCTATATTGGTATCACTGCATTTATTATTCTGTGTTGGCAAATGTCTGTCTCTGCATTTCTCTCTCTAGGCTGTGAGCTCCTTAAGGGAAAGAAGTATGTTCAAGTCTTCTCTTAATTTCCAGAACCTACAGTTAGTAAATAAAAGCTCAATAAAGGTGGCTTGAACAAACAAATGGCCTTAAAAAACAACCATATTCATTAGTCTTTAATTAATTAAATCATTAAAAACACTTAATGTTCATGGAGGACTGCCTATGTGCCAGAGACTAAAATGCGCACAAACTCATTTCATCGACAAGGCCAGGTAAGGTAGTGTACCCGTTTTGCAGCGGGCACATGGAGGCACATCACGATGAAGCACGTGGAGTAGACTGCCTGTCCTGGAATGCAGGCCATCTGGTTTCAGAGTCCACACTCCTAACCACTGAACAACAAAGCTGCCCCCGCACTGATCGAGGTAAGAGCCACAATCCAGCAAAGCATGTTCTCTTGCTGCTCCTGCCTCAGGAGCTTTGCTTTTGCTGTGTCCTCTGCCTAGAGGGCTTGTCCCTGTCTGATCAAGGGTTATTTCCTTAGAGAGGCTTCGCCAGACCCATGTATTCAAACAGTGACCTTAGCCCTGCTCTTCTTACTCCTTTGCGGCTTCATTTTTTTCCCCTGGAACTTAATTCTGTCTTTTCATTGCACGATTATGTGTCTGTTCTACTTCTCCTCTCTTGCAATGCCAGCTCCATGAGGTCAGACTGTCAAGGTCAGGGTTTTACCTCTCAAAGCCAAGGACACTTGGGTCAGAGCTTGTGTGAAGTTTTGCAGAACAAACGGATCCGCCTCAGTACTGTCTGGTGACTTCTGTCCTGCAAAGGCACGCTTTTTTGGTTGAACTTTGGACAAAACTTCCCCATTTATCCTTGTTAAGTTTCTTTTTATTTCTCCCTGTACAATCCTCTAATTTATTCAAACACTACTGGATTATTCCAGCTCTTGGTGTCAATTTTTTTTTCTAATTAAAGTAAACTGCCATTTATTTCTCACACTGATCTTTAACACGGAGACATCTTGTTCTTGTCTTAAATATGACTCATATGGAAAAATGTAAGTTGGATATAGGGGCTCATATATACCAGAATGTTTCCATCAATATTTTAGATATAAAAAGGAGAGACATAACTAGAGATGCCTGTCCAATTCAAAGATCTATAAGTAATCACGGCAGTGGAGTTTTTTAGCCTTTTGGATGTATAACCAGAAATTCCACCAGATGACTAAAATGGCCCCTCTTGAAAGTAAATACCACATCATTTACACAAACACTTTAGATTTCTCTTTCCTTTTGCCATAATATACCTTCAAACTCAACATTCACAGCCAAGCTGTAAAATATACACACAGAGCAGATCCTTCAAAGATAGAGAGCGACAAATTTAAAAAAGAGAAGAAAGAGAAAAGAAAAAAGAAAGGAAAGAAATAGTAACTTGCCCTTAGACTGATTTCCTTGAAGACTATAAAAGGAATAAAATTTGAAGGTCATAAAACTATGTCTATTTGTTTAGGGAAGTCTTACAGGTAGTATAAATATCATCAGCTACAGTTGCTATGAGGTCTGTTTGTTTACCAAACAAGAATACAAATAGTTACACAAAAGCGGAACAAAATTTGGGTATATAAATGGAGAAGCTTTTGCCTTCGGGTAAATTTTCCAAAGTGCTTTTTAAAATGTGACTATTTTTCACCTTCTTCACTGGGAAATTTCTGTTTTCTCGGCTCCCCCTTTTCAGTTCTGACACCTCTGGGGAATGTTTTATTCTCAGATTTCGAAGACTGATAATAATTAGCTTTTCCTTTTCCCTTTCCTTTTTTTGAGACCGTAAGAACCAAAGCCATTAGTCCAACAACCCAAACGGCACAATAAAAGTAAGTTCTCACAAATGAAAATGCAAAAAGAGAGAAGAAAGCTGCAGAGTTTATAGACCAAGTCTAGGACAAGCATGCTATCCTCAAATTGAGTTCACCCACGAACAACCACCTATAAAGGAATGTATGTACATGACATTTTATGAAACAGGTATGTTTCATGCACCTGAATTATACCCTCTGGGTTAACCATTTGCTTCTAAAAAATAAAAGGAGGAAGGTTAAATGAGGAGGTAATCGGCAAGGAAGGGCTGTTCTGGAATTTCTTGGCTGAGTGTGTGTGTGTGTGGTGTGTGCACTTGAGAACGCAGATTTGACATTAAACAAACTGTACCACAGAGGCCACTATGAGCTGAGGGCTTCTCTTCACACTACATTGACCACAGCACCTACCAGGCACAGCCCTGTGTCTTTCTGTGAATGGGACACACCGCCATATGGACGAAGACACTGAACAAGCTGTACAACTCTGGGCGGCACGTGCCCGGGGGACTGTCCCGCATTACCACCACCTGGGCTGCGGCAATTGTGCTGTGTCTGCGCAGAGGCACAGAGGAGCCCAGCAGGATGTTATTTTTGAGTACACAGAAAAAGGAAAATTACAGTTAGGAGAATTCTCTGGCTAGCGTATCTGTTGCTCAATTCCCGAAATAGTTTCCCAGAGGAACGGTTATCTGCTTTATTCACACAGGCAGAAATGACAAGCTGGAACACATATTAACAGTTTCCCTTTGTGAGCTTCCACTATTGTTTTAATGAGGAGAATATACTTTATAATATACTTAGGCCCTGACTGATCACAGAGCGGGGTGGGGGGTGGGATAAAGAAAGTGAGGACAGCTCAACATGCCCAACCTACTCATTTGCATCACCCCAGCCAGCCAGTCCACACAGTGCTGCCTCCCTTGGAAAGAGCTGAGAGCCAGGCTGCCAGGTGGCCCTGGTGCAAAACAGCATCTTGGTAAACCTTGAAAAAGGGCGTGCCTTGCTTTTAAGTCTCCTTCACAGATTCTTGCTCACTGGGCCCCAACACCAGCTGGCTTAAAAATCTCCCTGGTGGGCCAAGGGTTAAGACTTCACCCTCCAAGGCAGGATGTGCAGATTCTATCCCTGGTTGGGAAGCTAAGATCCCACATGTCTTACAGCCAAAAAATCAAAACATAAAACAGAAGCAATATTGTAACAAATTCAATACAGACTTTAAAAATGGTCCACGTCACACACACACACACACACACACACACACACACACACACACACAAAATCTTTAAGTTAAAAAATGCAAACCAAAACAAACAGAAAAAAAAAAACAAAACACTGGACTCTTGGTTGTCATTTAAGCAAGAACCCCCACTAGGAGTTTTCCAAGCTCCTTCTGTCAACCCTTGGTCTCCCTTTCTACTTGCAGATGGATCCATATGCACCAAAGAAAAGTTTCTATTCATTTAATCCAAGTGGTAAAGAGTCCATTTCAACCAGACGTTTTTACAGGTAAAAAGACAAAACCTAGTGCAACAGGCTATGCATCAGAGCCACCCAAAGATGAGTCCGCACCCCTTCCTGCTGGATGCTTCCCTTTGCACCCCTGGTGTGGAATGAATGCTAAGAAAGTTCATGTATGTCAGGTGCTTCCACACAAGTGCAAGCAACTATGAAAGAGCCAACCAAGGCACTAGGTGAAAAAAACCTCTTATCAGCAAGAGCAGCTCATCAGAAAACAATGACTAACTTCCACAGTGAGAGAAAACAGGGGTTCAAAATGGATTTTGTGTGAGAAACCTGGCATGTTGGACAGAAACTGCCCACGGTTGAGATTCATATTACGCCATTGCCCAAGGGAAAAAAAAATTAAAAATCAACTGAATCTCAGAGAAACTTATAAAACAAACCTGACTCTCCAGACCCATGATGTCATTTTACGGGAAAGTATGTATCATTTAAACACAATAAATAGAAAAAAGATTTATAGGTTCTAACAATGGTGTGTTACGGTAAAAGGTATTTTATTGAGATAAGACACAACAGCCATTTGAAAATAATGGCTGAGTGTTTTTCTTTTCATCACCCCACAAAGTGAATAGTTAAGAAAATCCATAAACCAGTCTCCCAGGATGTGCCATGATATTAAAGGTTTTCTCTCCTTGTCCTTCCTGAATGTGTGGAATGACAGGAGATGACACAGCATCAGGCTACACCACACTAAGAAAAGTTTTCCTTCTATTTCTAAAACCCAGGAACAACTGGTTTCAAGCAGAGAGACAAAATGATCGCAGTTCTTCTAAATGTGACGGTTGCCAAACACCCAGCAGTGCTTTGGTGCACAAAAAAGTTAGTAAGTCCCCAGGAGCTTCTTTCGGACATAAGCAGGGCCAGTTTTGCCTTAAACAGGCAGACAGACGTGGGACAGCTGATGCTGCCAAGAGTTGGCTCTGGAGCAGAAAGCAGTGCCTGTAATTTAGGCCTCAGCAGACAGCTGCACCCTTGTCTCTTTCTTGTCCCTTACCACACCTGACAGGACATGCTCAGCCTGCTTTCTACAGTCTCCATTGCTTGTCACCTGTGTCCTTGTCACCCCTGCCTTCTGTCTGTGCAAAAAGATTTAGTAGGGGAGAAGAATGGGCTGTAGAGAAAGATGGGGGACTTCTCTCTAATTACTGCCCAATAGACAGGCTGGTCCCAGGCTACCATCTTGGAAGGTTATGGCCTGACCCTGATCCCCAAACTGTATCCCCTGGAGGCTGTAACCCAGAGTCTGGGGTGCAGTTCAGGTGGTTCTGATGAGCAGCCCACCTGGGAACCACCAGAATGTGGCTGCCACTGCAAGGACCTGAGACTTGGTGACACCCTAGTTCCAGTTCCTACCTGGTCCCTAACTAGCTGTGTGACTCACGCAAGTTATACATTGCCCAACATCATCTGTACAAAGAGGACAGTAACTCATAGGGCTATTGTGAGGGTAAAATGGGAAAAATCAAGATCAAAGCCTTTGTCAAGTCCTTTATGCATTGTGACGGGCACAAAGTAATACTCAATAAATGACAGCTGCCTGAGCATCACCATCATATGCTAGTTTCTGATTCTTTCTAGCAGTAGCAGTATCTGTACTCTCTTGGCTCATACAAGAATGGCAAGCCACTTGTTCGGTGGACTGAAGATGTCTGGGAGAGTCATCAAAATCTGGATGAAAAACTGTCCTTTCCAGCAGTGTCAAAACCCAGGTCAACTGAGCATGCTACCTGTGCTGTTTCTCAAACCGGAATGGGCACGTCAAGGACTGCATTTTGACCCTGGGACTGGGTGAAAATGCAGACCCTGACTCAGGAGGGCCAGGATAGGGCCTGAGACCCTGCATTTCTAATGAGCTCCCACATGATACCAAAGTTGCAGGTCTACAGCCTCTGAGTAGTAAGAATTTAGGGCTTTTGTTGTTTGCTGTTCTTTAGTCACTTACTTGTGTCTGACTCTCTTGTGGCCCACCAGGCTCCTCTGTCCGTGGGATTCTCCAGGCAAGAATACCGGAGTGGGTTGCCATTTCCTTCTCTAGGGGATCTTCCTGACCCAGGGATCGAACCCCGCATCTCCTACATTGGCAGGTGATTATTTACCAAGGAACCACCAGGGAAGCCTAAGAATTTAGGGTAGGTATGACAAAGAAACTCCTGTACCCCATCTCACACCAGTGGAATCCAAATCTTCAGGCCTAGGAAGATGTATGCTTTAACAAACACCTGTAATGTTATCATCAGGAAATCTGAGAAACGCTGGTTCAATGGGTAATGTTGGAGTTGGCCAGCTTTTTCTGTAAATGGCCAGATGGTAAATATTTCACTCTTGGTGGGCCATATGCTTTTTGCTGTGACTACTCAAGCCAGCCATTGTAGTGTGTGAAAACAGCCACAGACTACATATCAATGAACAAGCCTCACTGTGTTCCAATAAAACTTTATTTACAAAATAAGCAGCTGGCCAGATTTGGCTGGTAGGTCATAAATCGCTGACCTCTGTAATATCAGATGCTTCAACACACATGGGCAAAAAGTAGCCTAACACTTCTAAAGACAATTTGGGACAATCTGACTGCAGATTCACCAAGACAATCTAATGAGGAGGGAAGATTTGGAGCTACTAGTTTGTTTAAGTGCTTCAAATCAAACGAAGTATGAAAGAAATTACTTGATTTTCAAAGTACTAAAAAAAAAAAAAAGTCGACATGAGGAAGAGCTATTCAGAGTCATGGGAGCTAGAGCTTACTGTTTAAATGTCTGGCTTCAGAGGCCCTAAATATGAATATGAAAATATGCAAAAAGTTAAAGGCTTGTGTAACCGGAAAAGTTCTGAAAGCAAGCTTCTAGAATGTTAGCAAGGAAACCAAGAGCACAACTATTTATTCACCATCAGAGAATTTAGTTAAAAAAAAAAAAAAAAAGAAAAGAGAAACGAAACACCAGGCATGTCCACAACTCAGAGTTCCTTGCCTTTTGAAAACAGAGGGGCCAGTCAACATAAATGTTATTGTTATATAGTCAGATCCACAGCAATATGTCAAAAGGCCACAAATCGAAAACAGAGACTTTGTATCAAGCAAAAGTGTCTGGAAGTCCACGAGCCAAGCAAAAACCTTCAGGGGCTATTTGAAGGTGGCTGCCAGCTGAGAAGCGTGGAAACTGCGAGCAACTGAAATACACGGGGCTGTGTCAATGAATGAGAAGGAAAAGGAAGGTATCTCCTGAGGACAGAAGGCAGGTCAGGCCTCAGAAAGAGAGAGGTTCCTCGACCTGGGTCATCTGAGGCTGTGACAGCAGCTTCAATCACAGAAGAGGCTGCACAACCCAGGATCTCTCAGGCGTTTAAAGAAATGTTTCACCGAACGTTTAAGGAAACCCTGGAACAAATATTTAGAAGGGCTATGCATCTGAGACATATTCGAGTTATAAAACATCTACTAATGGTGGTTGAACTAAAAGCAAAAAGCTGGGAAGGATCAGAGAGGAGGGCCATCTCTGATACGGACTACAGAAGGACAGCTGAAGCAGAATAGAGACCAGATGATGTTCAATGAGGAAGCCCAAGATTTATAAGGCAGGAAGGAAAGTCAGGATACAGTTAAAGAAGAGCACGCCTTGTTTTACATTTGCCTGTGTGCAAATCCTGCATGGGATCCATTTTTGTTCTTTATGTGCTGTTTCAGACTGTAAATGATTTATATTTTGCAAATCCTCCCTACCTGCCCTCCCTTTAAGAGAAGCCCAGGAACTACTTGTCTACCTTACACAGGAAACTGGGATTTCCCTTTAAATATACTGATGTGCACACAGAAGGTAAGCCAATACACTGTTGAAGTGAATTTAAATCCAACTTAAAATTTCCTTTAGGAGCACTGACTTTAATTCATCATAATTAAGTATTCACTTCTGTGCTGAATGGAATCTCTTAAGTCCAGTTTTACAAACTAAAAGAGAGCCTTGAATCTGCGTCTCAACTATGAGACTAACCAGTTCTATGACCCTAGGTCACTTATTTCATCTTAATGAATCAACTTCCTCATCTGGAAAATGGGTATAACAAACCCTGCTGCTTCCCAGTGGTCACGTGGCTAAAATGAGACATCACTCCAAAGGCAAGAGTTTAGCCAGTTGCTTGGCACAGGGACAAAAAAGATTAAATGTGAGTTTTCTTCCCCTTCCCTAGCGCATCATAATATAATGTGATATTTAGAATTTTAATTCAGGCAATTACTTAAGTAGTAATTGCTATTTGTATTTACATAGCTGCTTTGATCCAGGAAGCTCAAAGGGCTTTACTAAATTTAGCATTTTAATAAATGTTTCATTTGCATGGCATTGATTTTGTTTACCCGCACCAAAACTCGCAATTTCTTAAAGGAAGATAGTCAGACGGTTGAGAAAAACGAGATAATATCTTTGTGTTTACAGGTATCCCAGGTCGAAGTTTTGTCTATTTACCAAAGAAGTCAGGATGCCCTGGTCCTGCGGAATGAAACGACAGTAAGAGGATGTGCCTGCCTTGCTCTGCAGCTGTTTAGCTCCTGCCTGAACTTCATCCCCACCACACTTCTCTCAGGCCTGACAACACAGGTATGTCTACTGCACCAATGAATTTATATATATATAATCAGCACAATAAACATTATTGAATTCTTGGAAGAAAATCAAAGCACGGAGTGCAGTGCCTGTGCTGAATTCTAATGATGCAGAAGGTCCGTGATCGCACTGGGACAGGATCTTAACAAGCCTTGATTTGAGCGCTGGCATCCGCCTCACAAATCACATGGGCCGCTCCTCCCCTAATGATGCTGAATATTGATACATGTCCCCGCACAACAGGGAAGTGGGTTTCTACTGGCAATCTTTACCAAAGTGTGTGTGTGTGTGTTTTTCTTCCCTTCTCTACACTCAAGGGTTTACCCTGAATGATTTAATTATAATTTTCCTTGTGTAAGACAAATTAAAGAGGAGAGTAGGAGTGTCGTGCCAAGCACATTATTTATCTCCTTAACAGATCGCAGCTCACCAAACCCCAGAGCCGCTGCAGCGGTGGCTGCTCACAGGAGCCCAAAGGATGCGCGGGGGGCAGGCGGCCGGGGAGGAGCCTTCCACATGGCATGGAAATCCCGACTTTGAAAAGCAAACCGCAACTCGCACAATGCTACCTTGGGCCCTATGAATTTCCACACGGAGTACTCCCAACTCCTTTCAGAAAGAATTCTTAAAGCCGGTACCCCAAGATACAGCTCCAGGAGCAGCACTGGGGGTGGGGAATATTATGTAGAAACCAAGGGAGAGCTTCAAATGAGATACATTTCACAAATGCTCCTGGTGAGTAAGGGATGAACTTCTCAAAGGGACTCCTGAGACAAATGACAACTCATTGTGTAAGTGAGATGAATTGTGAGAGGGATAACTTTTATAAAAAACCATTTCCCACTATTTAAATAGCAATATCCCCCATGGGATTTTAAAGTAAACCATCAGATGGTAAAACCATAAAATACTCATTATTAAGTCCTTATACACAAAGCTGAATAATAATTCAATTTTTAGTGATCAATTCTGTAAGTTTGTAACTTTTTGACTTATCTTTAACTTAAGGTCCTCTGCTCATCTCTCTTATTTGTCACTTTCAGTTAAAATGTGATTAGAATTTGATTCAGTCCAGCCATTTCTAGGAACCTACCACATAATATAAACTCAGAGGTCCCAGAGATTAAGTAGTAGCATATAATTTCATAGTTGCTTCTTCTTTGCATGTACAGTTGGCGAAGTCAGCCTGTTTTTACATCCAGATTAATGCTCAGTGAAATCTGAATTCTTTCCTGATCCTTATTCTAATGCTGGCAGGTAGTATAATGAAGATTAAGCCCAACTTTTGTGCAGACACATAAGGACCATAAAACGAGAAATCCAACAAACTTATTCTCCTGGAATTAGACTGTCTCTGAGATCCATTTACTTTCAAATGCACCTTAAGACATGAAAAGGGCTATTTTTCTCCTATTTGCCTCCTTGCTAATCTACTACCTGACCCCATATATATAACCTTTTAGAATGGAACTGAGCACACTGCATCTAAACAGGGAGAGAAACTTCTATGTCACAGGAAATCTGTGCAGGCTCCACAACGGCCGACGAGATTACAATAAATAAATACTTTAAGTGCATCAGCTGGCGTTTTTCACCGTATGGCCCCCTTCACTACCTATGGATAAAGATGTAATTCAATTCCTTTGCTGTAAATGGACAGCATCAACCTCAGGACACCAAAAGCAAGTAGAGCAAAGGACGACAACCTAGAACCTTTTCTTTAAAAGCTATGAAAGGTCTAGCGTTTTGTTTTGTTTTGTTTTTTTAATTACAAAAGCATTCTAAGACCTTATACAGCAAGAGCTAAGACTGGTCTCCAGACATACAAACCTATCCTCACTGGAAACAAAAGAAGTCACATTTGGTCCAATGTTTCCAAACTAATTTTTACTGTCAACCATTCTATTTTTCAAGCTCCTCTAAACCAGTAAGTTAAAAGCATCTTTTAGTTCTGCTGTGTCTGCCACAGAAACTCCAAAGTGATGTTAGAAGGACAGCTGCAAGCTTTGGCTAAAACATTTATAATCTCATCTCCAGAAACCTCTCATGGTGTTTGGGTTTGAACATGATACACACACACCAACACATACATAAATATTCAGGTACTATTTTCTGTGATTACTAAGCTCTA
Organism: Bubalus bubalis; assembly: GCF_019923935.1. Lineage (NCBI taxonomy): Eukaryota > Metazoa > Chordata > Mammalia > Artiodactyla > Bovidae > Bubalus > Bubalus bubalis. The sequence goes on along the minus strand of NC_059177.1, from coordinate 30,532,865 downwards.
AATGGATCAAGTACTGCTGGTATAAAGATATATATCTAATTAAATCAGTGGGCTTCATGTTCAACATTTTAAGAAATATATGAAATTATATGTGTACTTGCTTAAATGAAGAAGATAATTAAAAAATCTTTCACTTGGTCCCTTAATAAAAAAAAAAAAATTTGGTTTTCCTGAATGGAAATGACATTTGCTATCACCTATGACTTTTAGGGTTTCTTTTCTTCTGTGCATGGACACTCTGCATACGAGCTACATAGGAAACAGGTTAAAAATACATCAAAAAAAAAGTTTTATATATATTTTCTATTTTGAAAAAGCACTGAATAGTAGTATTGTTTCTGGGTGCTAAGGTATAATAATATGGATTCACAGCTTCCTTTTATTAGCACTGTCTGTTCACATGATGTATTTTGGATCTCTCAAAATACCTCAGCTTCAACTAACATCCAAGTGAAGCTCGGGGCAATTTAAAAATATAAAGTGTTAACTTCCAAACAGGAATACAGAAATTGAGTCAATGCTACCATATAGACCATGACCAGGATAAAGTGGTTCTGTATGTCTGTGTGTGCATATATGTGGACCCATTCCATCAGTCCATCCTACAAACCTTCACTGACAGTCTACTGAGGGAAAAAAAAAACAAAACTTGAACACTTTGGGGACACAACGGTGAAACAGATGGGCCCCCCGCCTTCAGGGAGGGAACTGCAGAGTAGTGTGCATTTTATCTTTTCTCAAACTGTAATTCAGCACAGCCTACAGTAGACACTGCTATTTCCTTAGAAAGCACGTGAAGACAAGGAAAGCACCTTGTATGCAGTGGACACTTGGCAGAAAGAGGAGGCCTGGAAGCCCACCTCATCCAAAAGAGAGATGGAAAGACTGCCTGGGTTCCTAAGCTCAGGTTCCATCTATGTAAGTGCTAATTCCACATTGAAAAGGTGACAATAATTAGATGCTTCACACCCACACCATACTGAATACATTCTTAAGTAATTATATGCACACTCCAGTCACATGGATCCAATTAGGGATCACCGAGATAGATACGGCGAGGAGAGGCCACCCACCCCTCCGCCTTACAGCCAGCTTCGGACACATCTCAGATTTGCGTTCCTACCTTTCCCTTTTGGGAGTGTGGACTGACAGCTGTCCATTGGTAGAGGCATGTGGGTTCATTATTAAGGAGGTCTTGGAAGGTGCAGAGGAAGAGACACATGTCGTGGTCAGATCCAAACTGCTGTGATTGTTGCCCGTGGTTTCTTCTGTCGTATGAGCACTTGTCACTTCTTTCCAGAGCTGCTGCAGTTCTGTTGGAATCATGCCTGAAACAAACAAATTGGATAATTAAATCAATTAACAGCTAATTCCGTCCTCTTCAAACAGTAATTAAATCAAAGAGTCAGTAAACAAAGCCTAGTGTTAGGGGTTTTTTGGTGCATGCAGGTTTTTTTTTTCTCCTTCTCTCTCAACTAAGGCAAATACGGTAGGAAGGAATGGGTCCTCCACCTAAAGTGCCCTCATCACACATAAAAGAATCCCATGAAAAGGATTCAGAACACAGCTATTTTTCGCAAAGACTGTATGCCTCCATCCAAACTGTTGTTTCTAGACCGCTGGGGTTAAAAAAAATGTAGATAGATGTTACTGTATTTTTAGACACAAAGAAGGGCTCAAAATAAATTTGTTCAACTATTCTATTATGACAACATGAACCACAAAATGAATAATTTTTGTGCTTAAGTCTTAAATGATGACAAATAGCTTTGTTATTAAATATAGTTTTTATTAATCACTTTTAGACATAAATTATGAATTCATATCGTCTTCCTGAAATGCTTTTCAACTTTTAACAGTCAAATTGATTATACTATGATTATTTCATTAACACACCTATCTTCCTCATTAATTTTGGTTTCTTGTACCACATGCTTAATTGATGGATGTGTCTACTGAAAAACTGTATAACTTTTTATACAAGTAACACTATTATTACTGTCATTTCTTAGATCCATGCTAATGAACCACTGCAGAATGAAATGAAAACATGAAAGAAACTTGGAGCAGTAAAGTTCTCTTGCTCTTTAAGGGGGTCACAATGGACATGAGTCTTGGGCAGTAAGTGTCACCTTGGTTTTTTCCTCCCAAGAAGAGATTCAATCAGTATGTCAATCTCACTCTTGTGGGCACGGAGCCTTTATGCGGGCAGCATGCCTCTACAGCCCAGGATTTCCAAATCTGACCTCAAGGCATATTCTAGGGCATACCCGCACAGAAGAAACATAGTCTGAATGGCAACTGACAACCACCACCTAGGAGGACAACTTGGAAGAAATCACCAACCCCTGACATCACAAGGCAATGCCACATTAGAACTGGACGTCTGGATCTCAGTTCCTTGTCTCAATGAACTGGAACCGAGCTCTCCTAGCAAGCCTGCCATTTTCTAACTATATAGCAGGAACTGAAACAGGCATGTTTCTGACCAAACCTAAGGTACTGAATTTAAAAAGAAGGCTGTGTGCATTATATTCATTTGAAACACATAATAAAAAATGCCAAGGTCTAAATTTAATTTATTTTTGTCATTTAGAATACAATGGATAGATAATCATCTCAACGTGATCAGCCAAACATCTTTACTTTGCTAAACTGTTAAAGATTTTAATTATGCTAGCATTAGAGAGCACTGGTCTAATGAGGCGATGGACTCCAGAGAATCCGAGTGGTTAAGAACTGTGAAATGAGTCTGATAGGATTTTTTTATATTCACCGTGGATCGTTTGCATATCAAAGAGGAGTAAATTATTGCACAGCAGACCAATAACCTTCCCCGCCTTTCTGAGAGGAGCGTTAACAAAAACAGTTGGTCTCTCCTAACGGTTCTCCAAGAAAATGTTCAAACGCTTGAGTCTCTGCAATTAATATATATTATGAAAGAGGCCTCAAATGATACATTAAGTGGTCAGATATTCTTCGAATGCGTCGACAGCCAAGTCAGTTTTCTTCTTCTTTCATAAAAATCAAATGCCAATTATATTTTGATGGATTTTGTCCCAAATGAGCATTTAGTTATTAGGCATATTCAATTATTACTTGTCCCCTGAAATTAAACCTCGGAGGCAAATTAAACAAAGGGAAAGGTCACCACACAATCCTGTGTCCAGTTCTGCTGCATCTCAGCTATTTTTTTCCAACACCTAGTGAGGTGATGTGCAGGGTGGGTTGGTAGCTAACAGGCCGCCACTGATGTCTGCACACCAGCAATTACCTGGGAAGACGGCTGACCCTCGGATCACTGTTTATTCAATTGAAACAATAGTGAATAGGCTTGTCTGCGGATGAGGGCACACTGACATAAAGCCCCACAAGTCAGCACCAGTTTTACTTTCTGGGGAGTAAATACACACAAAGAACAAGCCGCCTAGTTTTTCAATTCAAACTAATTGATTTCTGGGTCAAGGTGCATAGGAGGTGGGTTCCTAACCACTGTGTTAACACTTTCCCTCTGATAGAAGCAGCACTTGGAAGCTGTTTCAAAACTAAGCTGTTTATCCAGCAAATAAAGACAAAGAGAAATGCCCTCTTATACTTATTAGGCCCACAATGCACATTAATGTCTCTCTCCTCTCCTTCTAGTCCAATGGGCTAGCAAATCAGTTTCTTCGTCCACAGGGAGAAATGGTAAATAAAATAGTAACTCACTGACTGACAACGAGGTATCCTTCTGGGTCAAATTTCAATGTGATAATTACGGTGAAGAACACTCGCGTAAGACTCACAGAAAGGCAGTCAAATCGGTCTCTTCCATCAATGTTACACCTTGTTAGTGATGTTAAACTGTTATTTCAGTGAATAGTATCTACCAAAGGATGCTGTTATTTGACAACCAAGATCTCACGATAGAATTAAGACAGATAAAAGGTAAGCTAGTCACTCATTAGACTAAAGGGACATCAAATGTCCAGAAAGCACGCATTTTTTCCAAAATGGTAGACAGGAATAATAGTCCCAAGTTAAACAAATCCATTAACAGGTACATCAGCAGACATGCAATTTTCTTCCAACAGTAGTTTATATTTAAAAAAATTAAAAACTCAGAATGATATTAAAAGTATATTTCTTTATGGAACTACAGGTGCTAAGGAAGATGATATGTTTAAAGCCATCAGGGGAAAAATAGACATGCTAATAATACAAAACAGGGAGAAGGCCCTCCAACAGCCCTAAAAACATTTTACAAAAAAAAAAAAAAAAAAGGTCCTTTCGTTTCATAACCTAAAACCTCCAGGGGAAAAAAAAGAGTCTTCAAAATATTACTCTGTCTGTTCCAATACTGTGATATTTACATGCACGTTTAAGGCAACTTAGCCAAGACCATGCAGGGATGTAAAAGAATCATGGTGAGCACATCCTGAAGTGAGCGTTACTAGCATTTTCAACACATAGACCCTGTGCCTGCCTACATGTCTTTTTCCAGGACAACTGGCCCCTTCATTATAAAAGAAGTGCAGACACAGGTTTAAAAAATGTATGTTGCGGGGACAGTTGACAGATTACTGTTCACGGAACTCAATTTTACAATCCCAGGTATCACTGGCTCTAAGACAAACAGAGTTGATCAACCTTTTTTTGTCCTTGTACCTCCATACCCAGGTGACCATGTTCAAGCAAGCAGAAAGTTGATTTAAACCTCATAATGACATCAGTTTTAAGTCATCATCTCTCTGATAAAAAACAAAACAAAACAAAACTGTGTTGTAGTCCAACATGACTGAATTCTCCAGCCACTTTGGGCAAGGGGTTAGGGGACACAAAACCAGCCTTTTGATTCTAAGAGAGATGGCTATGACACGGGTGGTTCACTTCACTAGGAGAAATGTTTATATTTGCGTTTATGCATTTTGGGCACACATAAAGACACCCCCTTAGACTATAAATATGCATCTTCTTAATGTTGCAGGGGCTAAAGCGTTAGAGCCGACTGCTAAGCATATCAATCAATGCCATGACTAGTGAATTACCTACCGGTGTCTCTGATATGTTACTGCAGAGATTACACTTCATGCATCACCACATTCATTTCTTTCACATTACATGTGAGCTTGTCTTGTCACTGCCCAATTGCCCTCTTTTGGACAGCTTAACTGATGGACTATAACAATGAACCTGAGTAAGCACACTTACTAGTATAGGAGCGGTAGGAAAAGACGAGCGAGGTAGAAGCGGAGTCCAGTGGGTGTGTCAGCCCAGCCGGCGATGTTGCCGACAATAAATACGAGGATGTAATTAATGCATGTTATAACATTTTGCAAGCACAAAAGTGCATTAGCCCATGTGTCTTCCCTGCCCGACCCCCGCCCTGGCATTGCTCAGTTACCAAATCTTCTATTTTGACAGCAATGGCGATACTGATTATATATTGCGTGGATGAGCAGTAATAGCAGGAAGAGGAGGAGGGGAGGCGAGAGGGAAGTTAAAGGAGGAAAATATCCTGGTCTCAGCATTAAGACATAAAGAAAACCCAAAGAACCTCAGGAGGGACACAAGTTGGTTGTGGCTGACTCAAGAGACTCAAAGCAGACACGACTCACTGGCTGCACCTGACACCAAAAGTTACTAAACACGTGGCCGTGCCTTCAGCACCGCGAGGGGAGAGCGAGCTTTCATATTATGAACTGTCTTCATAACGCAACTGAATCCAAGACACCAAAGGTTTTAGCTGCCAGTCTTGAAGGCACACATACACATACACCCGAGTGTACTGTGGGCCGTGAAGAGGCAAATGAAATCCACCATACCACGTACCAGGACGGAGGAACTGTATTTCAAAACACAGCATGAGTTTCCTCTTTCCTTCCCTCCTTCCTTTCCTTCTGGCTGGTTCTGAATAATTCATTTGTGTATCACATTACCCATGTGAAAGTTAGAGTTGCTGCAACCCAGAGGGATGTCCTAGGAACAGCAAAAGTACTCATTTCTGTCTGATGGGCAACATCCATTGAAAGAACATGTCAATGGCTTTTCCAAAGAAATTTCTAAATCCATGAAATCTCACTCCTTTTCGAAGAGCTCCAATTCTCAAAAAAGAGCTGGAGATGGACAAGTTACCTGTTCTAATAGGTGTAGTAGAATCAACTTGCTCAAAAACCAACAATCAAGTGAATGCAAAAGAGAGAGATTCCAACAGAAAACCCCCTTGGCTTCTGTAACAGCAAGAGATGAATCACAATTGTTTACCTGAATTCCTCCCTAGATGTTAAAAAGAGACATTTCAAAGGCATTACTACGATTTAAAACAGAGCAAGTTACAGGATGTACAATGTATCTTAAAACGACTAACGAAAGCCTTCAAGAAAATGTGATTCCAAACCGAAAATGTAAGAAGATCTGATTAAAATGCTCCATTAAGACAGAGCAATACTGCCTCCTCTTCTGCAACATTTTGATCCTGTGACATCGGTGAAGTCTGCAGACCACCCTATGTTGTCATCTTCGCACTCACAAGCCCTCTGGCTTCTGGAAGGGTCCATCACTGTTACCTGAGCTGGTTTTGCCTCTAAGTGCACAACTGCGTGTTTTAAACAATCTCCTTCATGATGAGCTGGAAGGAGACCCCACTCCCCCCCACCCCCATCACTGCCCCAGAGTCTTGAGAGACCAATGCCTTCTGCATCATCAACACTTACCTTGAGTGAGAGGTTGGAGGGGAAGGGCAGGCTGCCCTGGCTGGATGGTTAGAAGGCCCTGGCGCTGCAAAGACAGGAGGTGTTGCTGCTGTAACTGCTGCATCTGTAAAAGCTGCTGCTGGAAAGCCAACTGCTGGGTAGCCACCTGCTGTTGCTGAAAGAAATCAGGCAGGGGAAAAAAAAAAAAGAATGAGATGGCCACTGCCCAGGGAAGGCGAAATAGATGGTGGTCTTCAAACACCCTGTCTTCAGCCAGGACTGAGAGTGGTCACCAGAGCTTCGTGGAAGGCTCGGGCTCAAGGCCGCCTTCAAGGGGACAGAGCAGAGCACCTCTGAAGAGAAACGAGGAGGCGGGGGGTGGAGGCCCTTTCTCCTGCCGGCTCCCACAGAAAGACAATTTGCCAGTCAAGGCAGTTTCTCCTGTGGTTGGAAAGGCCTGAGTTTTTGCAGGCAGAACGTGGACTTCTAGACTCTGAAACCTGTAATGAGGCACACGAGAAGTCAGGTTTCACCACTCGAGGTCTAGAGGGATTTGAACCCTGAACCCTGAGGTGTGAAGGAGCAAGCTGCCTCTGTCCCGCCTGCACAGGGAGAAGCTTTTAACTACTCTGTTTATCACTTCTGACATAAATAAATGAGAAAAAATCAGACCTTTGAAGAAGAAAAACTTCATCTAATATTGTTAATTAGCCATGACAAACGATGAAATAACATTGTAAATCTTTCATAGAAACAGCCACTAGATTTTAATTACACACATTCATAATTTAGCAAACAACATCGCACTCGGCTGTGAGTGCTTAATATGAAGGACACTTTAAGCTGCAGATGCCTTCGCTTGGCTTGAGTTTCAGAAACCCCAAGGTCTGCTGGCTGGTCGTGCTTCCCTACCTGCTTTGTTCTTGAAAAGAAGGGGCTCTGCGATATGATAAATATCTTTCTGTTGATTGGACAATGACAGGAGGAAAACTTTTGTTGTGTAAAACATCAATACATCATTCCTGTGTTTAGCAGGCCTTGCTCCAGCCAAAAAAATTAATGTAGATTTCCTCAGTAATTATCTGAGTGATAGAAAGATAATACAGTGCAGTATTACAATAAATAGAAGGAAATTATCTAATATCCTTAATCTGCGAGGAATCAAATCGAGGTGGAGGTCTTAGCCACATTATGGCTAACAATTATGAAAGAAAAATTAACCCTTCTTGGGGAAGGGAGTTCTGGAACCAGAAAGGAAAAAGAAAGGAAAAAGGTTCTTTAAGAAAAGCCACAAGATTTGTTTTCCTGATTCTGAGTATTATTCAAAACATGAGAGAGACATTCCCAACCAAGAGGACTACATAACCCTTTCAGAGCCTCTCCTAACTACACTTTACAAACAACTGCATTCACTTAACCTAACACATGACCTTGATCTGATACATCCATAAAATGGTATATATACCAAGACCTTCTGATGCAAAGTTCAAAGGAGGAGAAAAATAGTGGTTTCCTTTTGGTCTCCATGTAGTTTATTTTACAGTAAAAACCATCATTCTCATATTAGCAACCAATTTCAGACTTACTACCATGCCACTGAGAAAGTTAATTGAGTTTCACTCCAAAAAACAAATTCTATACCACTAACAACAAAAATTTAAATAAATTTAAATGAAAAGCCAGTGTTTTCATTTGAAGAACAGCATGCATAAAATGATCCAATTGTTTTCACCCCTTCCCAAGTTATCACATTAATGTAAAACCCAATGATAGTTATACTCATGTCAAAATGATTTTTTCACTTCTTCAACAGATATTAACTCATGATGCTTTTAAAAAAGGTGGGGGAGGGGAGGAAGAGAAGAAAAAACAACATGGGTACAATAAAAGATCAGGGATTCAGCTCTTGTTGAAGTAGAAAATCATGGGGCGGGGGGTGCCAGGGTCTGGGGAGGGTGTTTCCTGTCTAACTGTAAATGAAATGTTTAGAAATTCTGTATTTATATAAAATGACTGATGGCTGCTCTGTTGTCTCTGTGGCCATCCCTAGGAAAAGCTCCTGAGAGCTGTCCGTGTTTGAAAAGCCAGGATATAAAAGTATACAAGGCCCATTGTCCAAAGAAAGAATTTAAAAGCAACACTGGTTGCCAAACTGTGCTCCCCACCCAGTTACCAAACACAGGATACGAGCCGTTTGTTTACTTCTCACAATTGAATGCATACAAAAAAGGTCTCCGCGCAGTCCCCTGGACAGGTCAGTAGTCGGTGTTAAAATGCTAAAATGCCCTGATAAACCTTGCATTTCGGATCCCCTCCCTAGCTCTGCAGTCAAAGGTCTGTTTTCCTTTCTTCGGCTCCTCCCTACCGCCTAACATAAACTGTCATAACTACCCAGGACAAACGGCCCTTTTAAAACAATCAACTTAGCCTACCTCGCCCGCACAGGATGGGATCTTTTTTTGTGGCCTGACTTAAAATTAACTCTGCCTTCGCTTTTCCACACCCGTCCTGTCAAATAGTAATGAGCCGTCACCTAAGAACTAGCTGTATGGGGCTACGGAGTGCCCATCTTCCCAAGAAGGTCTCAGGTCTGAACTCAACAACGCGAGGCAACTTTAGGAAAAAAGGCTAAAGTATGTTGTTCTGGCCCAGGATCAAGTATCTTACTGCAGAGGTGATCAAAAGAGGGAAAAGGCGGGGAGAGGGTGGCTGACGATTCAAAATTATGAGCCACTAATGACTGGGGATTCAGTAAATTAATACACTTGTTCCATCTGTCAACATCCAAGTTCAAACCTTGTTAAAATCCTAACCAGCAGTCCACATCATGAAATTACTACCATGTGACTCTCTACTTCATGGTAGCACAAAAGGACCACCACCGGCATAGTAATTTCAGGAGGCTCCCCCCTTACCTGAGGGACATAAAGATCGCCTGGTCATTATTACGACAGGGCCTGGTAACATTCAGTGGTGCTGTGAACACACCAGTAGAATCCAAGGGGACATGCTGTAGGTCTGGGCCCGCTCACCCCTCAGGATGTGAAGGCAACACCACCTTTACCATCAAAATGGATGGAAAGTGTGACCACAACATACCCCGAGTCCTGGACACGCTGAACACTACTACTGTCACGTAACCACCGTCCCCTGGTTCAGACAGAGTGGCCCCCTTTTCTCCCCCACCCCCCTCCCAAATTCCAACACCACCAGCGTGTCTGTGCACCCGAGATGCCCCCTTCCCTTTCTGAAGGCAGCAATTTGGGCGAGTTAACTTTTATCCTTCCTTCTGCTGTGTAACTTTCGCCTTTGCATTTCTTTTTCTGCCCTCTGAGCTCATCTGAACTTTCATGTTCTCCCAGCATGCAGACGTGCATTCCAAACTATGTCTAACAGACCAAGTAAGAGGTTAATAAGAAGTGGCAACAGAAAGGAAAAACACAATCCCTGGTAACTGATAAGAATGACAGTGCGGCCCTTTTTTGTTTGTCTTCAAATATAGAGTTAAAGATCTTTAAAAAACTAAATTTTGATGCCTTTGAAAAGAAAGAAGCACAAAATAACAACAGGGGGTTATTGCCTGCGAGCCACAGGGGAGAAACTCCATAATTCTTATTCTCCCTTTTGAAGGCTGTTAGAAATCTGATTCAAAAAAGCAACAGCAGAAGGGGAAACCTCTTGAGGCTGTAACCATTTCCTGTGATCATGCATAATGTGCTTCAAAAGTGGGTTTTTACCAATTCTGTTGATCAATTGCACCTCCTTCATATCCCTTCTTTTTTCTGCTGTGTTTACATCTGATGTGACTCCGTGACAAGCACTGTCTGAGACTGTGAAACAGGCCTGTCATGTTGATTTATGGGCGCATCAAACCACAACTTGTCCAAACTGAAGCTCGCAGTTCATTAATTAGAGAGTTGTGACTTTGAAGTCAGCTTTCAGACTGTGGTTTTTAACATTTGGCTTAATTTATATGCTCTTGAATGTGGATCTCTAAGGAAAAAACTGAAATTCCCTTCTTGTCTTTGAACTTCTTTTGACCGCACAATAATCATTTCTTTGTCCAGAGTGATGCCTGCAATCCCAGAGTCATTAACGCGCATTGAACTGCCACTGATGAGTAAGCCCTACTGAATTAGAAAAACAGCCAGCAAAACAAAGCTGAGAGCCTTCTGCACAGTGATATCTCACAATTACATGCCTTCCCTCCCTGTGCCATTTCCATTTTAATTACTGTTAGTCCTTTAGATTTACATTTTAGACACTTTTTAATCTGTTCCCTTTTTTATTATAGCAGCACCCGGTAGCGCCACCGTACTTAAGGTTGTGTCAGCAGTTTCATTAAAACATCTCCTCCCCTTCAGCCCCAAACTGCCCCTACTCTGCAGGGGTTTGCATCCAGGCTGCTAACCAGGACTCCAGGGTGAACCCTTGGCAGGGCAAGGAAAATGTACCCAGTTTGTGCAGAGCGAGGAACCGGCACAGTGAGAACGGCTGGGTCATTCCCAGCGTGCGAAAACAGGCGTTTCCAGGCACCCGTGCTCCTGAGACGGCCAGGGACAGAGTCACCTGGCAGGACTCCTTCTAAGCTGAAGGCAGGGGCTGCCTGCTGCAGGCCAGCAAAGAAGCTGTTCAGCGGGACTGCGAGCTGTTTACCAAGATCTACATTGTCATTCCGAGGAGAATACTCAAATGCAAAGAATTTCAGTCCACCGTGAAAACATGCAGAGATAAGTGACATTGGATAACTTTGAAATGGGAAGAGAGATGTCACGATAACACACACACGCCCAGAGATACTCCCCCATCTGACCAAGCCTCGGCCACACTGAGTCGCATAGAAGGTAGGACAGAAACCCTGCCTGGGAAGGTCTTCCCTTCTGTTGAGAGAATCCTGTTACCTAACTGGGCAGTAGGCACACGTGATCACTATGCCCACTTACAAAAGCCTGCATACACAGAAGCTATCGCAATACACAACTTCTTCTCAGGAAGACACAAATACTCCCAGCCTGCCATTAGCAATTATGAACCATGCAACTTGGAAGAAGTTGTTCAACAAAGATGGGGTGTTCTGAACCCTGCTCTAACTTTTGGCATAAGGGATTCTTTTTCTGAAGGCAAAAGCCATCACCAACACCCAAGCTCTGGGAGCTGGGAGAAAAAATATCAAGTGTGCGCCCAGGTAAAATTTCACTGGGAGCACTTCACCTCCCCCAGCTAGACCTCAGCTCAGCGGTGTGTTTGCGAAAGTCACCCTAAAGGTTCGGCCCAACCTCCTCTTCCCAGCGCCCATACGAGGTACACCTGTAGCAGTGTTCAAAAATACGTGGCAGCCAGTGAACAGAACCCAGAAAAATCTGAAAGAAAACAGGACAATAACTCTCAGTCTGAAAGCTGAGAACCGATAGAGTCAGCTCAGTTGTGCAATCATTTAAAAGATGAATGACAGTTTAATAGCCACGAGATAGTCCTCTGGGATCTGTGGTTTGAAAGTAAAATATGTATTGCCGGTACCTCTTTAGGCTGTTTTCCAGCATGTTGTTGTAAAAGTTGAAGCTGCAACTGTTCCTGTTGTTTTTTATAAAACTCTTGAAGCTGCTGCTACAAAGGAAAAAGAGGACGGTAAGTAACAGAGGGCACTGCCAAGCCACTGTCCCTTTCGGTGCCATACACAAACTGTGATTTGAAAAATAGCATCCTTTTATCTGTAATGGCCTGACCTTTAGTTTGAAACTCGACAATAAATTTCAGCGCATGCTGACTCTTCTTGGCATTATTGTTTGAAAAGTAATCTCCAAAATGAACTGATGGAAAACATACCATTTTTCTACACAAACTAATTAAAAGAAGGCAAGGAATGACCTTTGATTGTACAACAAAGCTAAAGCGCCCTTGCTGAGGGAGTCTGGTGAATCTCTACTGCAGATTGTGCATGCTCACTCAGTGTCAGGCTTGGGCGGTGCTGGGGGCTGTTCCGTGTGGACATCACCGTGTGGCCAGTTTCCTCTGCATCCAGTCCCCACCACCTTGCCTAAGCAGCTCCCATCGCTATGGTCCTGAATCCCCTCTATCTGGTTCAGGGGTCCATCAAAGCAGACCATGAGGTCCCCATGGCACCATGGCAGCCAGAAGTTTATTTCAGCATCAGCAGACACAAAAGGGGTAAAACCACTGTGCACCTGACAGTTAACAAACTCCAAGATGTTTCCTGATGTTGAAAAGTTCTGTATGCTTCTGAGTTGAAATGGGGACTTTGAGAGCTGTCACATTTAAACCTGCTCCTGACGTGCTCTTGTTTTGCTTTGATTCACACCATTTAGAAGCCTCTGGGCTTACCAAATAAAAGAGCGCAAAGCCCCCTAAGCCGAAAAGATCTTACTTCTACCAAGTCCAATTACAGCCCTAATCTCAGTCCATCGGGTACTCTCCCGGCCCAAACCCTCCTGGCTTTGGCAGGGTCCCTCTCTTTCAGGGATGCAAAAGCAGTTGATCACCCAGGGACCAATGTACATCCCGCCCCACCCGCCTCGGTCTGCTTACTGCTTCGATGGGCAAAGGAGCTGCTCAGGTGAGGGCAAGTATGAATGGAGGGGTGGGGCCCTGGAGACATGGGATGCTGGGGAAGGAGGAGGGACCATTACCTGTTGAAGCATGAGGGCCTGCTGCTGCTGGAGGAGAACCTGGAGCTGCTGAGGGCTCAGCACTTGCTGCTGGAGAATCTGCTGCATCTGCTGGGGAGTGATAACTTGAGGTGTCATCATAGCCACTGACACGGGAACCTAGAACGTTAACGAAGGATAAATAGGAAGCCAGGAAATTGCACACCCACAGCACTCAGCCTTCCACGTTCAGTGACAGACTGTCTTCAGCCTGCTTAGAGGACTGACCCATTTCCCATATGCGATTCATCTGTCCAAAGGGGATGCAGCCACGAACTCTAATCAATCAAGTAGTGGATTTCAAATAAAGAAACATAAAACAAAACCTTGCAGCCACTGACAAGTGTTCCTGAGAGTTTGGTAAGCAAACAAGGAGTAAAAGCTTAATATAAGCTACCCGGAGCTAAGGTGGGTGTGATGTCAGTTGCTTAATGAGTTTTTGGTCATAGTGAGATACAGGAAGTTAACACCAACTTGAATTATAGGGAAGAAGTTTAACAGGAACCAATATTTTCCCAGCTGGAGCCAATACAATCAGTCCTCTGTGGACAGTTATTTTGAGAACAGTCCATGAACACCGAGTCCTGTGGACAGCTGAACCTTGGGTGCACCTTGCGAACTGCAACACAGACCCTTCCTATGACGCCTTGTACCCTTCCCTGTTCACCCAGCACACAGATGTCTCAATTCTTTCATAGTATAAAAGCTGCTTTCCATGACATTTCAGTGGCAAACAGCTACAGTGATGAACTTGATAGCATTTCATATTTGCAACTGTTAACACGTTTCTGCACGGGCATCTCTGCAAGGAACCTGCACACTGTATCTGAAAGGATGATGTCTTGTTCAGATAAAACACTGACATTAAAATGACAGGCTGTCTTGGCCAAGGTTACACAAATTGTATTCAAGCGGATACCTAATGACAATGCTATGAATTCTGCAAGCTTTCTAGAATGTAATTTAGCTATTCAAAATAATCACTGCACTTGTGTTTAATTTGCAGACTACATGAGAACCATTTTGTCAGGCCCCGTAATACAAGAAGACTATTTCATGAAAAATTATCCCCCCCCCCATAAAAAGATAAGGAAAGGGGGAAAAAAAATGAAAGAAAAGACAAAACCTGTATGTCTTTGAACAGTAATATTTAAGCATCTTACTTTTCTTTGGTTTCTAATCAAACATGTGACAGCAAGAAGCTAGAAGCAGTAAAGGATATACTTTGTTAAAAAGGATCTGCTGTCATCTCATGTATTACAATAAAAGGTAATAATAACATGTTTTGCACTTTGCCTGTGTGCCACTTAAAAAAAAAAAAAAATCCGGCAGACAATAGCTGATCAGAAGATAAAAGAATTAAAAAAATCTTTCAGGGGAGCAGTAAGCAAAAGGGAGAAATGCAGTATTAATTTTATGTAACATAATGTCTTAATATGCAGTTTATCTTGACTTTTTCACATGATTTGTCCTGTCATTTGCATAGCGAGCTCTCATTCCTAATTTCACAGTCATTATGCACTGATGTCCCGATTTCTCAGCATCACTAATTTTGATGAACTAAAAATGGTTCCTGAAGGTCAGATTCATATACAGTGAACAGCCTCCACTGTTGTTGTGGGCATGTTTTGTGTGGGGGGATGTTTACGTGCAAGTCTCTCATTGTTTGGAAAACACTAGCTGGAACATTTGAAAATTTTCATTAACCCAAGTCTGGAAGGTCATCATCAAATTCTTCCTATTGCAGTGGCCTTTTAAGTATAGATGTAGATACACTGTAATTTAAAACAGATGGGCATGTCTGAATATTTTTATATGCAAACAGGGACAGATGTATATGAATGGATAAATTATCCTTTTAAAAAGATACTCCGCCACACGAAATATCACCAATGATGAGAACAGTGAACTTGCATTTAATCTAGGACAAACACCAAGAAGACATTATCCAAACATCTAACCATCTAGAAATTAGTTCCAATTAGTTGACTCCATCTTCATACAGGAGAAACTTTCTGAATGCTTCAATCTGTATTGGGTGCCAATCACTATCTTTTGAGCAGCGAAAACCAACATATCACGATGGGAGTTTACTTTTCCTTGAGAGTTGCATCATCACACAGGGAGGTTTGATTAAGCAAACAAAAGAACCATGTTTAAGGTTTCTTTTTTTCGCCCTGCCATTTCTTGGATGATATACAAAATAAATATTCTTGAGCCAAATTTCTGATGGTGATGAACAGGAAAAAAGACAGGAACAGGGTGGTGTAAGATCTAAGCTGGTGATGCAGGAGAAATTAACAGTATTCTAACAGAAACCACCATAGACAGTCTCGTGCTCACAATTTTTAAAGTGACTGTGGAAAACCTATGTTAGAAATGGGCACCAGAGAACTTTTGGGGGTGAGAGAAGAGTCAGCTATCCTGGTTGGTTTGGTGGTCACAGAGGTGGATACAATTGCCAGAATCCTTCCAACTGTCTACTTAAAACAAATACACTTTATCATATGTAAATTATGCTTCAACAAAACAGATCTAAAAGTTTAAAAAAGATAATTTTTAAATCCCCATATACAGTCAACAGTTTAAATCTCCTTTCCCCAGAGTTTTTATTCAATATCCATAGTCATGTTACAGAACAGTAAAATGATCTTGAGTCTCCCCTTCTTTTTCCCCCGTGGACATCTCCATGGAGGTGGTGACGAATAATCAAACGCTCAAAGCAGCAGACACAGCCAAAGGAGGGAAAGGGGCGAGAAGCCTGAGTAATCCTCCAGCCTGGTGACAGGTCTCTGAATGAGCAGAAGTGGGCTATCAGATCCTGACGGCCTCAGCTCTGCTTTTACATCTGAAACCACATTTTCACACCAGTTAACGCTGAGCTTCCAGAGTGGGCTCGAGCTTCATTTATAAACGTAATGAAACTGAGATTTTCCCCAAAGTTTCTCCTCCAACATGTCATGAAAATCAGTTATGGAAAGCTTTCACAAACATAGCCAAATGAACCAGAAACCACTGTGGGGTGGAAAAGGAAAAGAAGAAATCTGAACACAGTGTGAGGCTTTAAATAGTTAAGAATTATAGCCTACATATTCACTGCCTTAGCTCTCGATGTCCAACTTTTTCACGTAGCTAGTCCCTACTAATACTGGGAATCAAAGGGCATGCAGTACCAGCGAGAGGCTATTACAGCCCACACTTTATTGCCCATTACTACTGAGGTCATTAGCGGCAAGAGTGATTGTACTGGTCTTAACCTATTGATCACTGTAACTACTATCATTTAATCCTGTGTTGAATGTCTGGAAAGCAGCTAAAGGCACACAAGAGAGAGTGCTTCAGCATTGAGAAATATGGCCAAGGCTTCGAAATTACACTTTGATTCATAAAATCTAGCCACTGGTTTAAATCAATAGTATTTAAAACAGTCATGTGAGTTTTTAACTACAGCGCTCTAGTATTTATGAGCTCCTCTTTCAGAGTATTCAGTCAAAACTAAACTCCCCCCCCACCAATTCCATGCATCTACCTTACCCTCCTTGAGATAAAAACATTAATTTCTGAGGTTTGTGTGCTACAGGGCTCATGCCTTAACTAGGAGTTCAAGCTAATTCTTGATTTCTTTCTCAAATGACAGTTTAAATGTAATGCAAAAAAAAAAAAAAAAAGTATCCCCGATACTGTAACTACCTTAACTCTTTGAGTATATAGAAATGAGTATGTTTTATGAGTTAACAATGAATCATAGAAGGCAATTTATGAAGAACGAGAATGATTCCGTCTAGCTGCCTTCAGGGATCAGAAATTCAAATTAAACTTCTGGCAGACATTTAAAGAATGCTAGCATACAAAACTGAATTTAAAACACACACACTCACACACACACAGTTAACACTCTTTAGTTGAGTTTCAAGAGGAAGTCAGGAATTAAACAAAAAAATTGCTTGATACACTGCTGACTGATAGCAAGCGGGTGTGGCCCACCCCAGGTGCGCACAAACCTGCGAGCACGGCAGCCCGACAGCTGTGCCGGCCATCGGGGCGCTGTGGTGCGCGCCTGCGCTGCCTTCCCACCCTCGTTCTCGGCACAACAAGTGGATGGTAAAAGCCCATCCACTGCTGTGTAAATTCTCCCTGATACAGTTTTCTTTTACTTCCAAACGGCTTTATAAAGCAGCTGAACGCTAGAAGACCACTGAAATAATCTGGCTTATTTTTCCCCTGCATCCTCAACGGGGAAAGGTAGGTGAGGGGGAAGGGGATAGTGTAAAAAGCAAACAAATAAATAAGAACACCCACAGAAACAATACTTTATTTCTAATCCCAGAGACAATTGGAGGAATTGGGTAGGAGGGGAGATGACACAATATAAATACTGAAAATAACATGTCATCCTTTTTTTTTTTTCTTTCTCTTTAGTTTATACTCAATGTTAACTCTAAGTAAATGCTGCCAGGTATAAATACACAGAGATCTTGGACATGAGCATATTCTCATAACTGCTATGGGTACAAATAATGCAAATGTAAAGATAAACACATTTAAAGTATTGTTGTATTTCCATTTCTCTGGATTAAGAATTTAGAAACTGTTTTTCATCTCTGGTTATTCACTTCATGGATGTCCCAAGGAACTGAAGTTCTTTCTAGATCTAAGGCTCTACCTGGATGATAACTGACCAGGTTAGGTAGTGTTCCCTGGTTCATTAAGTAAGAGCAAATGAATTACATTAGAATGTTCCACATCAAAGAAGAACCAAAGAAAATGGCTCCCCATGCGAAAACAAAAAACAAAAAAACCTATGTCAAATTTGATATGCTCATACAGAAGCCAGCCTGTGTGAAAGGAAAGAAATAGCAAGCCCCCCTCCAAGAGAGACCAGTGTTCATAATTAATAACCCAGTGGATACAACTGATATATCACCAAACAAAAAAGTTAGAAAGCTTCTATCTATTCCCCATGGTATTTAGAAAGAAGGAGGAAAACACACACACAAAATCCCCCAAAAGCCACAGATAGCATGTGAGGCAGCTATATCATACTGGAAAGAAAATATGTTTCTGACATAATATTTCAGTCTTCAAAAAATTTTTTAAAAAGCATGCTATTCATGTGTAAAGTATAATTCTGTTTCATTATAGAATTCTGCTTTTTGTATAACTCTTTTAGGCTTCGCTATTTTGCCACAATACTGTACAAAGCATTAAGGCAGGTAATGGTTATTATATTAATGCAAAATCATCTAAGTAGTCAGTCATTAGCATAACTGTTCTCTCAGTAACAATACAACCACCTATTAAAATTTTAGGGGAAAAAAGACCTCTTTAAAATGCAATTAGCATTTCATTTTTTATCATTTTGTTTATTACATTCTATCAAAAAGGGCTATCCTTCTTTCAAGAAGAACTGTATGGCCAAGACTTGACTGCCAATCAGGTGTTATTTCAGGTTATCAAGCCTAATAAGGAATCTCTAAGCCTAATAAGCAACATTCTCTGAGCTCTTCTGTCTCTAAATCGTAAAAAGTGGTATACATTCATATTTGTTTACAGCACAGGCATTCATGGGACCTCCACTGCTCTCTCTCACAATTCCCCACGCACATAAGGTTACTCTCTGAGTGCCAGTGTAATTGTTTTAGCTCTAATAAATATCAGCTTCATTTGCATAAAAATGTAAAGTTTACATGAATTAAATCGCTTCCCCCATTAGCGACCGTTAAATACAGGAAACAATGGAAGCTACACATGAAAATAATCATCCAATAAGCCCTGATCTTTTCAACCTGTCAACTATTATTATTATTATATTATTATTTAAATCCAGAAAAAAGCTCCTCTTTCCTTGTTCAGTCTCTTTCTCTTGGAAGAGGGATAGAAAACAATTTAGTGCACATGGATCAAACCTGCTATGATAGTTTACATTAATAACAACGAAAATGGTCTTTTAGGATTGCAAAGAGGAGGAGAGAGAACTATTCCAAGAAGGCACCTCAGAAAACATTCTAGCCACAGTCGTGAAGAAAAAAGGAAGAGGCCTTGGCTAAATAAGCTCCATTATATTGAAGCATTATTCAAAAATAGTGCAAGGGAGGGCAACTGTATCCATCTTATTTGACACACACAGAGGATTAGAATAAGGAAAGACAACTTGGAGATACGGTTGTAGATCAACAGATACTGTTAGATGAAGAAAAATTAAATGTTGATCTTTTGCACATCACACATTTTCTACAACTAAGAATTAAATTGACAGGTCTTCACATTTTAACCAGCACTGAAAATATAATAGAGGTGCTTAACTACATTTTTATTTATTATTATTTACTGAGATGGAAGGGGGGATTTTAGTTGAATTTGAACATACAGGTAAGCCAAAATTAGATCATTCCAAAGTTTTTAAGACCTGACTGAAGTTGCAATCACCTTTTTTTTTCTTCCTTCAGAATTGGAACTTCTGTTTCTCAAATTATGTAGTTTCCCATGCCAATTTCCAACACGTTATCCATAACAATTAAACTAAAGGGTGCAAATTAGATTCTAATGAGAAAACATCAGTTGCTTCTCTGACAATCTCACCATTCACTGATTTATTTCTAATGAAGACAAAGCCCAACCCAAAGCTCCTTATGTGATAAAGGACAAAACATCTTCAAAAACGCCTAGTAAAAATCAAGGCAAATGGGAAAGCGAGACCCACCCTCATGAAGTGGTGTGACAATTAGAGTGATTGTACAAAAAGCCATCTTCAGGACAAAGTAAAAGAAATTAAGCTGCCACAACTGTAACAGGTTAGATGAAAAAAATCAAAATTTAATGTATTCTCCCCTGTGTCATCTTGTTTTGTCAAGACATCAAATAGAATTGGGAAGTACAAAATAACAAGCCCTTGAGAAATCACAGAAGCCGACCTTTTTGATGTTGTTGATTTACCTTGTTCTCAGTTATTTGAACAATGATGTTTCAGATTTAAAGGCCAGATAAAGCTTAAAAATTAAAACATGATACCAAGGTATCCCCCAAAAAGTGCACCTTAACATTTAGCCTGCAACTTCATTGATTAGCTGCTTTCAACCAGATTGGAAAAGGAGGCACAGTGCATGTATTCAATATTTATTTCTCTCATTCTAAATTAATTTCTCTTCAAAAGCTGCCAGGTTGGAAGAAAGACTCAGAGATTACTCCTAAAATCCTCAAGTCGAGGCCCAGTTCAGGTCTTTCCAGATAATTCAAGTTCCCACAATCTGCAGAGGACTGTTCAGCTAAGAGGTAACAGTTTTCTCTTTTTAAAAAGAGTAAATAAAGGTGAATATAGAAAGCTATTTATGAGGAGGGGGAAAAAGTACTGTACACTTAGAAATGACTCAAACCAATGTCCAGAAACATCATGCTGCTGCCAAGAACAGAAATCTTTCACCAAAGAGCAACAAATTCAAATTTATCCCCAAATCCAGGCATGTAGGTATACACAAAGTCCATTCCTTCTCTGCCCCCAGAGAGCTACAGAGTATCAGTAGCATAACTCCAAATCTGATATATTTTGTACAAAGATGTATAGGATCAATGTATCACTCGATAGCTTTCTCAATTTTTATGTGTAGATGGCTGCTTCTACCACAGCACACACAGCAGTTAAAAAAAAAGAAAAAGAAAAAGAAATCTGTTTAAAAGGCACTAAAAGTAAATAACCAAGTATTTACAATCACTAGGAGAATTTGTAAGATCGAGACTATCTAATAGCTATTAAATTACTCTAATTCCTTGTCATCAAATTCATATGCATTTTAACACATAACAGACACACACACAGGCACTATGCATTCATTTATTTACTCGAACCTTTTCTGGTCAACTGTTGCTGCCTAATACTCCTGCTTGTAAATCACACTCAGTCACACAGAACTACCTGAAGTGGATTCTGACTACTCTATTTGTCCAATTCCTAAGAGGATAGCTATCCATTTCTCTTTAGTGGTGTTCATCTACAACTAAATCACAGAATAAATTTCTTCAATCTTCTTTTTTGCCAATTCAAATTTTATTAACATTTTAGTTCTGGCTTAGACGCTGGTCACACTACCATTTCCTAACTGTCTTAGAAGCACTGTAGCTGCAACATACTTCTGCCACGTTAGCCAAAATAAAGCTGGAATTTCATTGCTTTTAATTAATCTGGATTTTAATTTCACTGTACCTTGCAATTGTGTGGAGGTTGGCTGAAAAGTTGCAGAACTGGTCAGTGTCATGAAAGAGTTTATCTTTCAAGTGACAGCTCCTGACAACGTGCGAAGACATGGTAGTGATGGTCAGGGTTTTGTTTTTAAGGTACATCTGACTGCAAACAACAAAAAAATTCAAGCCAACCATTCCTATCATAAGCTTTCTGATGATTTATGGTTTACCAACTGAGCAAGGTTACGCAACACTGCATGCCTTTAGATGCATTACTTTAGCTAGTTGAGATTTAATTAAGATCACAGCCTCTAAAATCCCTGTCAAATGAAAATTCAGAGAAGACAATACACTCTATAGCTTGATGCAGAATGTTTCCATTCTGTTCTCTGGAAACATATGAGTTAATCTGTGTTTCTATGGCTGCAGACAAAAGTTCACTAATTTTATTTTCTTTTGACACTTAGGTTGTTTTCTATTGTGTATGTCATGAGATCATTCCCTTCTAGAGAAGGAAGGAAAAAAAAAAATCGAGAGTGAAACACGTTGCAGAAAATGCACTTGACATTATTATCCGACATTATCATAGCTTAGCTATGATGTCATCACATCTTCATAAAATCAGTCCATGCTTAGGAGAGTTTCATTTAATGAAATATATTTATTTAAAAACACAACACAAATGGGAAATCTACCTTCCATGAATTACTCAGATTAAAGAATTGGGATGTTAGGCTCCTCATTTCCTTAATTGACCAACTTTTTATCAAATGAACTGCATATATGGTTAGAAAAGAAAGTTCTTGGGGCAAATGAGAGAGCATAAAGCCCATTACTTTCATTCTGTAAGTACTCCTTAAGGGTAATACACACACACACACACACACACACACACACACACACACACATATTTAACAGACTTCTTACAGATTGGCACTGACCAATTTTTTTCTTTAAAAAAAAATTATGATCACGTGGCCCTTTACCTAGTCCAACATATTTTTATTTGCATCATCTTAATATCTGGTTGCTTATCTCATGCCTTAGAAATGACAGGTGCTGGTAGTCTTGCTCTTGACAGGCCACTACACAAATAACTGTCTTGCCTGAAAGGGCTAATGCAGTACTAATGAACAATAAATCAACTTTGATTATCAAGTGTCAGCCCAATCCGTTTTCAGTTTGGCTCTATCACATCCTAGAATAAGTCAGCCAGTGTCTCTGGGTAGGCAGTCTGTATTTTGGTTTCATTTTTACACACTTTTCACTGAAATGTGTCAGGCAGCTACAAAGAATCAAGTAAAATGGAAGCAGACCTTTTTTCAATGTAAGTGAAGGGCATCAATTAGGAGAATGCGCTTCTGCCTTCATTCGGTTCATTTCAGGAGTCTTAACATTCGAGAAAGCCTTGTATTCTTTTAAACGACAGTAACAGCACAGATCCTAAACTAAAATCCTAATGTGATCATGTTTGAGGTTTTTGACAATGACATGCTAGCTTGAACACTTCACCACATAAACCACCTTTGACTGCACATTCCTTTTGGAAAATCTATTACAAACAAATGAACAACAAAAAGCAATAAAAGGTCGCTACTAAAATAAAAACTTCACTCGATTTAAAGTAAAAAAAAAAAAGCTCTTTTTAACACTGACTTAATAAAATAAATGTAACTTATTTTTTCTTAAGCAGATTAGTCATTGATAGTATGATTCACATTTCCTGTTATCAGGCTTAATTTTTCCCCCAAATGTGTCACTTTCAGAATGCTGGAATCTATGGAAATTAGGTGATTTGCATTTTTAAATTGGCTTGATTAGAGCATTTGATCTGTGTGGACAAGAATATAAAATTAATAGATATTTTACTCTGAACCAGCAGGCCTTGAAGGAGTTAATCCCAAAGAGGAAGAGTCTATATGTACTTTGCTCTAAAACTTTACCACCCACTTCCTAAAGGTCCCCTCCTTCCCATCACGACACTTGGGGGTGGGGGCGGGGGCACAAGAAAGTCTCCTTTCCACTGACCGTCCTTCAGGCAGTTCTGACAGTTGAGTTTGCTACATTCAGAGACCGTTCAGATGGGAGCACCCCGTGGCAATTCCTCAGTCGGCTGCGCGTCCTAACCCAAACCCCACTCACTACTTAACCAGCAAAGTAATGCAACAGAGGCTGAAACTCCCAAACCTGCCGGGGTGCCCCTCCATCGGCCTGCCCATTCTGGCCTGGGGCTTTATTCGTCTCCCTTCCCCCCGCTCCTTGACTGTGTGTGAACTCCTTGAATTTGAACGGCTAAGCTGAAAATAGCCTAGACAGATATAGAAACAAACTATCAGAACCAAAGAAACATCCACATGGGTTACATTGAGAGGGAAGGCTCCCTGTATATTTCACACGCTCTGTAAGTGACATAAATCACACCCCAGAAACGTCCCCAGAAAGGAGTGATGGCGAGGGCTTTACCAAAGTGGCTGCCTGAAGGCCAGACCGGCAGAAAACGAGTCGCAAACGAAAAAAAAGAGCGAGCGAGAGCGCGAGAGCAAAACACAAGCAGGACTTCCTCCAACTCTCAACTACACCCCACCCATGAACATTTAAAAAAAGGGAGAGCAAGAGAGAAGGGGGGGGGGGGGGGAGTGATCTCTCTCTTTCAGGACCCACAGGCCTGGAGCTGCTTCTTCCCACCCTTCCACTCCCTCCTCCGCCTCCACTTCCAAAGCGCAACTCCCACCCAAGTTGGTAAACAGCGATGGTTATTATTATTTTTCTTCCAAAAGACTCAACTTAGAAACCCTCGGGCGCTCCTGCCTTCCCCAATGAGGCCCCAGGAAGCTGGCACCGCGGAGCCCGGGAAGGAGAGCAGAACAGCGAATATCAATCATAGGGACCAACCTGACACTCTCCATGTAGCCGCCAGGCGCGCGGAGCCGGCTCGGGGCGCCCGCGCGGGCCGGGCGTGGGGTCCGGCGGCCTCGGCGTGCGGGCGGACTGCACGCGCGCAGGGGCGCTCCGGCTCGCGGGCTGACAAGACGCGCCGCGCCGCGCCCACCCGCCCCGCCCTGCTCCACCAATCACAACCCGCCTCTAAACACCCCGCGCCGCGCCGCGCCCCACACAATGGGCTCCGCGGCCCGTGCCCCGCGCCCGCGCCCCCGGCCCCCTCCTCGCGGCAGGTGAAATCACTCTCTGCTGAAACCCGGCTTTTGTTTCGGGAGCAACTCCGCTTAATTGCTGTTAACCCTTTGACCCGCCTCTGGCTGACGTCTGGGAAGCCGGGCGCGGCGCGCGTCTCTCCCTCCGGCCGGGGCTGCCGGGTCGGGGCTTTTTGGTGGGGTGGCGTGTTTGTTTCCTCTTGGAAACTGACAAAGAGTTGTCCCGGCCTTTCAGAGCAACCCGAGCGGCAAAGCAGGGGAACTGGCGCGCCCGGGCGCACACCCCGACTGCTTGGAGCAACTGTTGAGAATCGGAAGGGGATGCGGGGCTCAAAGGCAGCGCCGGAGAACTTCCTCGAAAACGGCCTTTGCGGGAGAACTTTCGCTTCGCGCCCTGGGGTTAACCCGGCCTTGGCCTCTTTTTATCCACCGCCCCCCATCCCCCGCCCTTTTCTTTCCTAGAGTCGGCTTCGCCGAAGTGTGCTTGTGCGCGCAGAGGAAAACTAACCCGACTCGGGGTTGGAATAAATAACAACCAACATGCCTTGTCGCTGAACCAAGCTACTTCCCCTCTAGAACGACAGCTGCTGAAGCAAGCATCTGCCACTCGTTCGCTAAGAAATAATTCTCTAAATTCCTGTCTTATTTATACAACAACAGCAACAACACTGGCTACTCTCAAGGAGCACTTGAAGATGACCTCTGTTAGAAGTAGTCATTGCTCTTTAAAGCTGAATACAGTGTGAGAGGAAAAAAAAGTCACCAATATGCTAAACTTTGTTGGCTCAACTGGCCCGGTTTCAGTGCCAGGTTAATTTAGTCACTTTCGGCAGCTCTAGAAATCACCTCTCTAATTTACCTTTGTTCAATTTAGAGGAAAACTTTTGGCCTATGCTTACAAAACAAACAAGACTCTAACGTTTTTGTTCTTTTTCTCAAAATATTCGAGGCAAAAAAGTGGTTGTGACATCAATGATTGTTTTCCCTCAATTAAAAAAAGGGGGGGGGGCACAAATCCTAACCCAGTAATTTCAGTTTTACTTGAAAGTATTTTTCCATTTGAGGTGTTACTGTACACCAGAAAGCATATTGATAATATTTCCAATCAAGCAAATACCTGAATTTCAATCAGGTCAGCTGGGGAGCAAGCAATTCCATTAATCTGGCAGTAAAAGAGACAAAAGCGCCAGTTGACTGTCAACTTATGATCAGATGTTAAATGGGTGCAGCACAGTCTGCGCTCCACCCTAAAGTGTTTTTGTGTTAGATAACAAATTTATTAATGGGATTTTTCAGGTCACAAAATGTGACCCCACCCTCTCATGAATATTCAACAGAGAACCATGGGCTTCTTTTTTGGGGAGAGGGGCCTTAAATCTGCCAGTGTACCATGTATCAGTAGAGTTCTGACTCTTAAAGAGACAAGGCCCTCCTCCTTCGGTAGGGGCTGGCAGGGCCCCAAAGACAGGAAATAAAAATATAGGAAGTTCTCTCCAACCAAGGCACAGTGAGAGAGGAGAAATACTCATTTCAAAATCCACATGTGCTTTTTCCAATGGTATTAAAATTTGTTAGAGATTTAATGTCTGTGAGCAACATCAGGGTCCCCTTTAGAGAGGCAATTCTTTTTTTTTTTTTTTTTTTTTTAAGACAAATTCTTTAAGAGACCTACGTAAAACTCCAGGATGCTTTTACAAGTCGGACTACCTTCTTGGCAGGTTAGTGTTTAAAAGCTGATTGTCTCCAGGAACATCCAAACAACAAACAAACAACAAATATTACAGACGCTTGTGACCCAGCTGTGGAGACGAGCCTTGCACAAAATAATTAGAGAGTGATGCAACGCGGTGGTTACACAAGTACTAAACTGCATGATGGTGGCATTAAGCACCCTGAGACCACAGAGCAGGGAGATGAGTGGAGCAGGAGAGGTTTGAAGGCCCCGTGGGAGGTGGTGTTTAGGGGACTGATGTTTGGGGCAAGGGGGGAGGTGACAGTATGAAGAGGGAAGTGGCTTAGCATATGCAGAGGCCACCTGGAGCCCTTCCCACCCTCTCTCCAAACATGACAGGGTGACTCAGAGACTACTTCTAGGCAAGGAAATGTACCATCAGAGATAAACCTGGATAAGCTTTATATGCCCAGGTCACTTCGTTAATTCTGGGCTCTCAAGATCCATTTCCATCTGGTCCTGTCTAGCTGCCCCATGCCTGTGATTCTGTGAGAACCGGAGCTTTCCATGGCTGGAAAACAATAGAAATGTTAAAAGCTGCAGTGACTTAGGAGACTTAGTTAATACCATGTATTTTATGATTGCCAGGACATTCTGGAAAGGCTGGATCAGAAAGGCAAAAAAATGAAAATAATTAAAAATAAAAACAGTAGCATTTGCACGTTGAATTGGGGGAGTTTTAGAAGAGTCTGCATTGAGGGGCGGGCTTTAGAATGGGTTACTCCGCTACAGGGGCTCATTGAGTTCTCACTTGAACAGAAATTGCAATCTCCATTTAAGGAGGAAGCTGCAGTTCAGAAAGGCAAAGTGATTTTTTTTTTTTATTTTTTAAAGAATCAAATATACCTAGCTCCATGGACCACAAGGGGAAACAAGACACTGAATAGTCCCAGAAAAAGAGAGGCCGTGATATTATAAAATGAACACTTGAGAGGGGCGGGGGAAGAGTTAATGTTTAAGGAAGAGTGAAGGAAATGCTAAATGCTGTACTTAAAAATATTTTTGATGCCCACATCCTAACACCCACAACAGATACAGCCCTTGTTCAGACACCACATATTAAGAAACCTGTCAGTTGCTAAATGAATCCATTGTGCAGCTGGCTGTGTACTTAAGGACAGATTACTGTGATCCCACACCAAACTCTAACCACCAAATAACACACCTGGGACTCAAATCATGTATTATGTTTGGTTCTGTGAGCCTTAGCCTTGAACGCAGAAAAAGGGAAAGGTTTTACTGCCCATTCAGAGCTGAGAATGGAGAGCAGAGGTATTGAAGGAAGGGTCAGAAGCAGCGTCTCGTCAGGACGTCACTCCCAGGTTCTGATGGACCGCACAGCGGCGGAGGCAACAGCAGCCACACTGCCAGGCCCACGTGGTCCTAAGCTCCAACTGAGGCCCTGCTTTGCCAGAAACTGCTTGGCAATAATCAGAAAAAGGGCATGTAACTGGACACTGGCTCACATATTTCTAGCAACACTGAGAGCAACACACCTCCTCAGATCAAGTCAGTTATCTCTACAAGGTTCTCATAGGAATTATCGCCAGATAGTCACTCTGCAAGAGCGAATAAAATAAAAATTGATGAATAATTTGATAGATTGGAAAAAAAAAATCAACTTTTTTTTGGCCACACCACCCAGCATGTGGGATCTTAGTTCCCCAGCTAGGGATCAAACCCGTACCTTCCGCGGGAGAAGCGAGAAGTCCTATCCACTGGACAGCTAGGGAATTCTGAGGGGCCAACATCTTAATCCCCCATCTTCTTCCAGACAACCCTTGCTTGAACATTTATTTCCTTTTTCTTTTCCAGTTACTTTCATGGAGCACCCAGAACATATTCAGAGATGACAGAACTTAGAGAGACTGAACCGACTGATTCTGTTGCTATAGGAGAAAATGCAGAAACAACAGGAATACAAAATTGTATGCCCTCGCTCCAAGATGGGCTTTCTGACCTGCCCAGGGAAGAGAAGTCTCTCCAGAGAAGCCCGGGTTTAGTATTTCTCATGTCTCCAAAGACCGCCAACTGTCAGCCAATTAGAGAAACTAAATTGCAACAGCCATGCCTGATTCCTGAGATTTGGGCATTTGTCTCCAAGGACCTGCCATTCCTTCTTGATTTAAGTGGTGCTTTTACTTAAAAACATAAATTAATACATCATCCATCTCCAGGGAGCAAAGGTGATTAGCTCCATATTGACATTGTTTATGTCATTGTTATGTCTGTATGGACAGTGAAAGCAATTATGTTTTCTTCTGCTCTCACTTGGCCAAGGAAAAAGACGGTGAGTTCTCACTCTTGCATAGGAGTTTAAATTTCTCTCTCTGACATCCTCTAAATTGCCATGAGCATCTCCATTTAATGCAACATTTTATTATGCAATTGTTCCTAGTTAATTTCCTAGATACACACCCTGACATGTCAACATTCAGGTAACTTAGGAATACGATGAGCACGTAAGGTATAGAAAACATTTACCACCCTCTCCAAAAAAAAAAAAAAATCCCTCACTTGAAATGTAAACATATTCATAGATTGTCACTGGTAAACAAAATCATGTCTGGAAAAGAAAAATGGCCAACATCTATTGCAAACTCTGCATCTGATTGACAGCAAGAAATCAATCTCTTTCATTTGTGCTCAAACTATAATATAATCTCTTGTTTTAATATAATGTACAATGTATCTGGACAGCTTCCCTGGTGGCTCAGTGGTAAAGAATCCGCCTGCCAAAGCAGGAGACACCGGTTCAATCCTTGAGTCGGGAAGATCCCCTGGAGGAGGAAATGGCAACCCACTCCAGTAGTCTTGCCTGGAAAATGTCATGGACAGAGGAGCCTGGTGGGCTACGGTCCATGGGGTCACAGACTAATTGGACGCAACTTAGCAACTAAACAACAACAAAAAAACAATGTATTACTGAACTGCTTCTACCATAAGATTAGAACTGATTACACCAAGGTGCACAAAAGTTTCAAAAAGGGACATGATTCAGGGCAGGGCATTTCCCAAAGAGCTTCATCCTTCAGGCATCAGGAAGGAGGAATCACTATCGCCATCAAGCAGGAATCCTTATTTCCCCTCCCAGGAGTGACAGGGCTGATGACACCCACATGCAAACTCTCGATTTTAGGCATAAGCAGAACTGGGTCACTGAAGGGGAAAAGAAGACATGGCTCTCGGGCGATGAGATGACATTTGAATATTTTTTTATACGTTTCATTATGTAGAAATTGCTGAGTATCATTTCAAGGCACTGGCCACCTCTAGGCAGGAAAGTCAGTTTTTCCGGAGACCAGAGGTGTGCAGCAGGCCTGCAGAGAGGCAGAGGGAGCATGTTCCATCCTGCCCTCTGAACAATGCTCGCAGGTCTCCCTCCCAGGTCACGCCACCCTCCTGTGACCCTAGGCTGGCACACCCTCCTGTCCAAACCTTCTTTATGTCTGCCCTCTGCTGGTAAGCTTGCCAGGACCAGGATATTTTTGACTACCTCAACTTATTTCAAAGACAACTTTTAAAAGCTGGAGAGAGAAAGGCCATGTAATGAACTATTAACTGGAATATATAAATTAAGATACTTGAAAAATAAAATGGGGAGGAGGGGGTGCCATGGGTGAAATATGGCACTTCTAATGTAAAAATGCACATCCGTCTACTCTATTGCCGGCTGGCTCGGAGCACAGGAGTGCCAAACTCTATATTTTAGCTCGCCTAAGAGAACAACCTGTATTACTGCCAGGCATCTTGCCTTCTCTTTTGCTCCCTCTCCGGGGAGAGGTATGTCAGTGCATTTTCAATAAAACACCTTCTTAGCAGTAAAGGGCCACTATTCCCATTTCAGTGGTCCCTAAGGTTTCATGATACAGTATATTTAGCTGGCTCACGGCTCAACTTTTCCTCTGGCATTCATAAGACTCATATAAAAGGAAGGGGTGGGGAAGAACCTTCGTGTCTATCCTTTGTTTAAGTAAGACAACAGTTAACTCTGAGATTGATGAGCTGGCACGAGTCCCCCCCCCCCCCCCCCCAAACAACGGGACGTGCTCCCAGGCCCGATCCCCATGACAGGTGCCCTGGTGTGCGGGCCAGGCAGGCAGGGAGGAGGGCTCTGGGCATTGGGAGAATTTCTGTGGCAGCGAGCAAGGCTTGAACGAGGCAACTCCTGTCAGTATCAACGGGAAGCACGAGGCCTTATAAATCCCTGCATCCTATTTCAAAAATATATCTCCAAGATGGGCAGATGCAGCTGGGCAGATGCAGCTTAGCACTTGCAACCTCGGAAGCATTCAGGAAGTAGCGCTCTTGACGGCATTTTAGATGCTGAGTAAATGCTCTTAAAAAGAACACCCAATCCAGCCGACGATAAATCTTACACCGGGGAAGCCTGCGCAGGGCTGTGGAATCCCCTCCAAAGATAATTACCTTCCACACTGTGTGGCATAGAAACGGCTACACAGAAAATCTTTTCTGGGGCCCTAGAGCTCTCTATGGCTTTTCTTTCCTTAATAGTCACTGATTACACACACACAGGCATACACACACAACTCTACCTTTAATAGAAACCATATAAAAATCCAAAGATTTGTCTTCTCTCCTAGAGGAAAGTGATGAGGCCAGTTCTTGGCAGGGGCAGGAATGGAAGAGGGAGATTGGGAAGAGAGGAGATGTGTAAGGGTCCAGGGGCAGAGGCTGAGGCAGGACATTAAGGTCCAAGCCCTTCTGCATCCACTTCCCACTCTTTGAAGGTTCAGGGAGTTCCCCAAACAATTTCAAACTGGAACTCTCCCAATAGGCCCCTCAAGAGGTAAGCAAATCTCTTCTAGTCCAGAGCAGCCTCAAGTGGTCCATTTAAGCCTGAGATGATGCAGGAATATTAGACAGGACACTGGGGTCTACTAAAGACTTTGCATGAGCTCACATGTAATCGTGGGCACATCACCTCACCTCTATGAGACTTCACATTTCACCTAAACAAAAAGGAAGATGGCTAAGATACTCTCCATGTTTTCTTTAGTAATAACGACGACGACTGCAACTAACTACTCATTATGTGTCTGGTACACATTTTACCCTAGCAGAGCACTAATTTCTGGGTGCTTTTTAGCTTACAATTAATGTCATAAATAAAACTACCACGAATATAGTTTAAAAATATAAACAGGATCTGAGAGCTCTGGAATCTTGGACACTGTCATGTCAACAGAAAAGCAGGGAACAAAAAAGGGAGGGAAAAGATGTTTTTTTGCAAAACAACTCAAAAGTTCTTCTTCTGATCCTCTCTAGGTCACAAACCCTATGAAACACCAACAACTCATGGTCCACTAAGTCACTAACAAGCTTTAGGACTTGCTGAATTAAGCTGGGGCCTCACAGGATGGGCTAAAACCACCTGACTTTCACACATGTTTATGTCTTCTGTCCTTGTGACTTTTTTCCTCTTCTTTAACCATCAAAGCTGTCTCTTTGCATTACGCCTGCTCCCTCCAAAACTATTTTCTGAATTTCTGGTCCAACCTCACAAGCCATTCACCTGCTTCTCTTTGCTTTGTATCAGAAAGGAGACAGGAAAGCATTATGTGCCAGGTAACTACTGGTGAGGGCTGGCATTTCCATCTCAGGTTGAAGCCACAGGTAAAGTTTGGGCTGGATGAAAAAAAGAAATTTGCAAGGAAGCACAGCATCACAGAGATATTAGATTCCTTTTGAGATCTAGTGAGTCTCATCTTAAGAAAATGCATACAGAAGCACATACAGTCCAGCCAGCAGGCCCATTATTTATTTTTTAGTGTTTTAAATGGCATTTCATTCCTCATGAGGAAAAGCAATCGAGAAGCAGGAAGCTTTCAGGTCATATAGAACTTTGTTCTTTTCAGACAAATAAGGTATTGTGTGTTTGAACAATAGGAGGAATGTCTAATTGATCTTAATTAAATTCAGTGATGTCCAATTTTTGAGATGGGTCAAGACACATCTATGTAATGTCACAACCCAACAGGCTAGACCTCTGGAATCAGGGAGCTCGGTGGCGCACTGTTTTCTGACACTCTTTCTTATCCATTCTCCATCACATTGCCCTGCCAACTTGTTCTGCCCTCCAGCTTTCTTCTCTCTGCCTCATGCTACTCCTGACTGCTTCCTGGTTTGGCACATATTCCTTTGCTCTGGCCAGCCTTCTGAAATGGCGGGGCCCCATCGTATACTCCCTCATCATTGTCATGATTACCTACCAAACAGGAATCCTATTATATACATATACCGCTGCATATGGAGGAGGTTCCCTGGAATTTGCAGTGTGAAAGATGTGGGTTTGCATCAAATCTTCTCTACTAACCAGCAAACTAGGTAAATCACAAACGTCCATTTTGTGTGTATTTCCTCATCTGTAAAGGGGGAGCAATTCTCTGTCTCACAGTAGTTGTTTCTTTTAGTATTTTCTGAGGTGGGAAGGTGTCTATTTTTAAACTCAGTTTTCCTGATCCGAGAGCACTGGTGTGGGTCTTTGATCTGATGCGCGGAGAGTACTTGGCCACAAGTGTCTAGCCCAGCAGCCTCTGATGGTAGCACGTGTCAGGGGACTCGTCTGAGGTCACCAGGCTGGTGGATGAAAGAGGTGGGGTGTGACTCTCCCTTCTAGAGCTCAGCCCTGCATTAGAGAACTTCTGGCTTCCTGGTTACAGAGCTCAGGTGACTTTGAGATAAGAGCTAAGAAAACAAAACCCAAAGCCAGTCATGATCAAGGAGGTGCCGGGAATAGTGTAAAGAGCCTGCCAGTTACAAATTAGGAGGTACGGACCAGGGCCTCGGAACAGGGGTTGACAAACAAAGGGAAAATGAGGAAAGGGTGGTGCCTAGTAACAGGATGGCCAAAAAATAGAGCACATATTTAATGAGAGGTCATGATGAGTTTGGCACTTTCCATAATATCTCTTAATGCTTAAAACAGCCCTATGAAAGAGATTATTGTGCCCACATAACAGATGAAGAAACTGAGGCTCTCAGGTAATATCTCACAGCTAGTAAGGGGAGTGGGGCTTGAGTGACTCCAAAACAAGGCTTCCGTACCATATGCTAAGCTGGAGACCAGGCTGGGGTCTAGAATTAGGTGTGGAAGAACAGAGGCAGGTCCATTTCTACTCACTTGGAAAACTCATGTGACCAAGAGTGAACCTGAAATAATACAAAGGCAGAATTCTGATACCCTCTTTGTTTCTTATGTGAATAGCGACAAACTCAGCTGATTACTTGAAGGTGAAACTGGTTCTGAATCTGTTGGCAGCCACAACCAGGATGGGAGGAGAGGCAGTGGGAAAAGGGCTTGTGCTTTCTCCTGAGTTACTTCTTGATTAAAGAGCTCCTCACACTGCCACTTCCACTGCTGAGAAGAGACAGACACACAGACAAACAGGCAGGCACTTTCCTCTTCATCGTTTCTAAGATGTCACTGGGCAAAAGGCAGTATGCCAGCAGTCCTAGCCTGGATGGTACCCGAGCTCTCCTGGCATCAGTGTCTTAGATGTAAAGATGGAACAGTGCCGTGTTGGGGCTTATGTTGTCCCTGGACATAAAAGGCCCACAGACACTTTCCTATAGAAGGGTTCTCATGCTGGCTGCACCACTTCCTGACTGTAGTTTCGGTAAATTTTTCATGTCTAAGTGCCTCAGTTTCTACATCTATAAAAGGATCTAAGCCTAGTACTTCCCCCAGAGGGCTAGGATCAAATGAGTTAAAATGGGTCAATGCCTGGCATACTGGAAGCACTTAAATGTGTCCTAATACCATTCTTATTGTTACAAACTGCTTTTCCTTTAACCTTTTCCTTTTGCTATAATGAAATATCAGAAGGCAAAATGGTTTTTCACTCTTGTTGACTTCTTCTTTTTCTGTGATGGAGATAGTATCGATCCTAACTCCCAAATTTAACCGAGCAGTAGCTGTTTCATCCACTGAACCTCAACAGCGGGAGAAGACACTCGATCATCTTGTTTTGTTTTTAAATTCAA
This sequence comes from Bubalus bubalis, assembly GCF_019923935.1. Classification (NCBI taxonomy): domain Eukaryota; kingdom Metazoa; phylum Chordata; class Mammalia; order Artiodactyla; family Bovidae; genus Bubalus; species Bubalus bubalis. The sequence continues at coordinate 30,498,469 of NC_059177.1, read as the reverse complement.
GGTCATGAGGCAGCCCCTCTTCTAGCTTCAGGTTGCCCAGTAGGCAAGAACCGCCAGCCAGGTCCTCGCTTGGGTATGTGAAGGAGTCTGGTGATTTCTTAAATGAATTCTCAAGGATCCACTGGGAATATCAAAGGAGGGATCTGCCCTGAGTGCTGAGAACACACAGGCTGGCCAACATGAGGCAAAATCAACGGAACCGTCTGCCTATGTTTGGGTAATATTTTGCTACTCTTGTCTCTGGGAAGGAAAGCATTTGGTAGAACCCTGGCCACCACAGCCCCAGAGAGGACTTGACTTACACCCAAACAGATGCTCTTTGACCTAATGAGCTAATTTCAAGCTTCTTTTCAAAGCTTCCAACATCTATACTACCCAAGGCAAGGTGCAGAACTCTCTTAGTGCTCTCAGAGTGCGTGGCGTGGTATTAGCCATCATTTGAACAATGGGAAAAAAAGAAAAGAGACACACATGTAGGGGGGCAGAGAAAGGAGGCTCCCTCCCTGGCTTTAGGGAATAAGGGGGCTTTTCAAATAAGATAAGGATTATGCTGCAAATTTAAGGATAATGGTGTGACTTGGTAGTTGGGTGGGCAAGTAGGAAGGACATATCAACTAGTGGGAAGAGTGTATACACATATCCACATGGGAGAAAGCAAGAACCAGTAACACTGAGGAACTTAGCAAGGCTGGCACAATTATAATTCCTGCTATATCTTCCTTTCTTTGCTATCAAAGGGCTTTTCTTCTTTTCCCCAATTTCGCCCATATTTCCCATCTGAAAAACACTTCAGTTTTGTGATGGAGTGACCTCACATACAAAAAAATAAAAATAAAAGGGTTTATATAGAACAACTGATGATCAATCAGAATCTTTGAAAGTTTAAAAAAGACAAACTGAAGAGAAACTATGATTCAAGGATTACACAAACTACTTTACATTTTATAGCTGAATAAATTCAAGTCACTAAGTTCAATACAACTGTACCTACAACAATACAACTGAAGGTAGACAGTGATTCATATTTTTTAAAAAAATCATCCATCTTCCATTTGTCTTGCTAATTTTGTCAAATGAAAAGAATCTTGAATGGTGATAAGGCTGGAAGGGCGGGAAAAGCAATTTCCTGAGCTGCTGCCAACACCAGACACCCTGAAAAGGATCTTCGTTGCTCAAGGCTTCCCTTCATTTGGCTCTGCTTCTGGAGGCTCTTGCCTGATGCAGGAAAAAGCTGAGAGAAAGGCCTCAGCTTACATGTCATTGGAACCATGGAGCAGTCACCAATAGTGGCAACTTAACCTTTCTCTTCAGAAGCAGAAGACCCAGTGCTGGCAAGACCTTATTTTTCTTTGGTTGCCTGGATTCTGGAAATTGTGCACTTAGGACCAAGCTCATCCCTAGGGATGATTCAATTTAACCCTGCACCATCATGACTTTGCCCGATCCTATCAGGGTCCCACACTGTCTGGATTCTGTCCGTCCCCTTAAGTGCTTCCCAGGTGGCGTAGTGGTAAAGAACCTGCCTACCAAAGCAGGGGACCCCAGAGACAGAGGTTGGATCCCTGGGTGGGGAAGATCCCCTGGAGAAGGGAACCGCAATGCACTCCAATACTTTTGTCTGCAGAATTCCATGGACAGAGGAGCCTGGCAGGCTACAGTCCCTGGGGTCGGACACAATTGAGCACACACGCACACACGTATAAGGCCTTCTGCTCTGGTCTGCCCTGGCCACCTTCAAATGCAGCATCCAGAAATAAGCACAGCAGGCCAGGTGTCATCTGTCCCTCAAGGAGGACAGAGCCTTAAAATAATCCTTCACTGTGCTCAGAATGCAGCCAAGGGTCCTCGGTGCTCCCTCCCCCACCCACCCCAGAGCACACTTGGGTCCTGCTGGTTCTACAGTCATCCCCTGAGTGACTATGACATTAGCCACTGATCAGTGAGAGCTCTCTACTCTGCACTTGGGCAGGGGAATGGGCTGTGCCTTTATTCCCATAAAAGATCTTTTTCATTTTGATCCAAAATTTCAGCCTGCCGAGACTTTAGAAAACTGCAATTCTTCTGCTCAGAATATTAACTCTGCCTTAACTGTCTTCCACACAGTCAATTTTTGTCATCTCTAAATTCATAGAATGGCCTCATCTCAGATGTAGGGTGGTCAGTTTTCTAACTGTGTGCATTCCATTATTTCACATCTAAACTGGAGTTGCTGCGTTTTATTTGACAATTACCAAGATCAGTTTCACACTCGGGGTCATGCACATTTATCTGTGGTATCAGCATGTTCCAGACTGAGCACCATATATCAGACACAGTGTCAGCATCGCCCCCTTCCATCACCTTCATGTGGTACCTAACAGGGTGTCTGCATCCTAGGAGGTGCTTCATAGCCAAATGGTTTTCAATGCATAAATCAACAAACATTTAATTTATGCCACAATCCATTGAAGAGATGCTGTGATTAATCTACATTTAACAGATGGGGAAACTGAGTTCTAGGGAGTCAAGTAAATCACTCAGATTTAAGTACCCTGTTACCTAAAACCAGCATTTAAAAATAAAACTTCGAAGCATTAAACAACTCGTGAAAGACATCCTAATTGCTCATTTCAGAGCAGGACACCCCACACTGGGTCTTGTGCCTCTTTTTCTTATGTCTCACTGGTACGTATTGTTGGGGGGGGGGCGGTGATCACACCTCCCGATCACCTCTCCCACCAGCTTTCTTTTTCTCTTTTCTGCAGAAACAGACGTGGCTACAGAAATTTCCAAATTAAAACTTGGCAATGCTTTCTATACTCTTGTTTCCTAAACCTATAAATCAAAAGTGTCTAAACAGGTCATAAATGTACCTCGGCAATATAATGGGAAAAGTTCTGATTTATGGTGCCGGTGGAATAATTTTAAATAATTACATAAGAGTTTTGAAAAATGCAATTAACACCTTTAAAAGTTTTTTGAAATGAAAATGAATCTCTGGAGATGACTGTTACCATACATAAAGATAGCCAGTTAAAAAATAAAAATAAAGCTACAAGATGCAACCGTGTCAAAACTATCCTATGGAGACAGGGTATAGGAGCTTTTATTTACAGTGGGAATTCACCAGCATGATCACATCAATACATGTTTGAACCCTGTCACCTTATCACACGCTAACAACACAATTAGCCTTTGTCATTACCGAGCATCAAAATTAAATCACCAAGTAAGCATGGTGTTGCTATTCAGCCCCAGCTGATGCCTCTCCCTCTGCACTGGTTTGACACATCCTACCACACTGTCCTTTGGAACACTTCACATCCTCCTACCTGCTCCTGCAAATCTGGCCAATGTTCTTTCCTTCCTCTTTCTCTTCATTTGTGATTCATCTCCTCCTTCAAAAACCAACCTTCCACAGATGAAGTCACTCCAAACATCTTTTCTTAACCCTAACTTCCCGGGTACCAAAGAACATCGTATCTCTGAATTTCCTCCTTTAGGCTTACCACCAAGCAGTAGTAGCTATAGTTTTTGGCCAACAATCCTCCCGTCTCGTCCCTCACTCAATATTCTTCACTTTGACCCATCTCACAACACCCTTTCTGAAGCCTTGACCTCCATGTTCAACTCTGGAAGTGGCAACAGAAGCCCATTTCAGACGAACCTGTCTTTTGAATCAAGGATACATTGCTTAACGCTACCTGTTATTTCTTTCTAGATTTATCTTGGATTAGAAAACTAAACAAGATTGAAGCAGACCTTGACTTTCCTCAGGGTTCTTTCAGATTCAGTGGTCCAAAGTATCTCCCTAGTTCTTTCAGTCACCGGACGTAGTACACTCAGCAGCTACACAGAAACTCTCAGCCACATCCCGGCCATGAGCATGAGAAAAAAAGACTTAGAATCATAGAAACTTTGACCTGGAACAGATTGAGAGATCATTTTAATCTCACCCCCTCATTTTCCAGATGAGAAAACTCATGCCCAGGAAGGAAAAATGACTAGCCAAAGGTCATGCATCTGAGTGGTTACTGGCAGAACCGACACCAGAACCGAAAACTTTTGACTGCTAATTAAGCATTCTTTCCATTGCCTCATACCACCTGGCAGGGAGATGCATGAGGAACCACCGAAACTGAAAAAATCAGCCTCCAACACAACACTTTTCTTATCTGGGGACAGTGGTCTTTCTGTATTTATTGGAATGACCAGAACTTTTTAAACTACAAATTATGAATGAAAAATAAACAATCATTACCAACCAAAGGCACAGAAAATCAAGACAACTTCCACTGTTACCATCTAAAATTCACACAACTCTACTTGACCATTAATCTAGAGCTGAGCTAAAAGAGGAGATACTGGTCACATGTGGATGTTTGTTTAAATCAATTACAATAAAATAAAATTAAATATTAAGTTCCTTGGTAATGTCAGCCTCTTGTGAAGTATGTAATAGAGAATATGATTAGAAATTACCATATTGGACAGCAAAGATATAGAATATTTCTATCACTGTAGAAAATTCTATCAGACAATGCTGATAGTCTAGAACATACCAGTCTATGAGACGAGTATAATATGGAAAACATGATACTGATGAATTCTAAGTTTGAAATATAGCTTTTTTTTTTTGCCCCCCAGCACAAAGGGACTTGATAAAATATTCTAGGTTTTTGGTTTCTGATGGAAACTGAATCCTAGGAAATTAATTTACATGGCTCTCCCAAGCTTTACAAGCAGTTAGTCACAGGGTTGGGACTGAGTGTCAAGTTGCCCAACTCTTAAGGAAGTGATTTTTTCCATTAAACTTGCTGAGTGGCTGAAACTAACAATATGGTATGCTTCACCCTCTTTAAGATGATATGGGATAAAATATCTATGCAGGGTCCACTCCTCCATGTTTTCAAAGGAAGACTGAGGTACAACTTAGACGTAATGATTCTGAATCTATGTGGTTTTAATGGAGCCAATCTATCCAGGGTAATCTGAAGGTGAGCACAGGACTCACCTGTGTCATCAATCAGCATATTTCCGACCCCTGGACCATAGTGATCAGTTCTCGCACAGATGACTCAAGTCATTAGGTCAATTCAGAGGCTCTTGTTGGAATTACTGGGCAAGAGATACGGGTTTTCTGCAGGCGCTGCTAAACTGTAAATATGTCAGTCTGGGGTTCCTACGAGCCATCTTGTCTCAGCGGAGAGGAGAATCTAACAAAGCATGACGCCAACATAAAAAGAAAGCAGAACAAAAAATGGAGCTAGACTAAGTCCTGGTGACATTATTTAAGTGCCCGGTCCCAGCTGTGTCTGAAGCCAGGCTAAACCTAGAACGTTCAAGTTCTGTGGGCCAAGAGACTTTCCCCCCATTGCCAGCCAGTCTAAGTTGGGTTTTGACATTTGCACATGACTAATACAGGTACTTCTTTCCTCCAGGAGATTAAGAAGTAATCGTATTAATATCTCCAATCAACCTTGAAAAGCACAGCAAGAGGGAAACACCAAATCATAAAGCACATGATGGCAGCAGCAAATGTTGGTTCCTGTGATGCCATTCTGGGAGGGATTCCCCACGTCAGCCCCAAGTACACTCAAAACTGTCCCAGTCATGGATCAATCACTAGGTTTCAATTCACCATATGTGCATTTTTCTTTCAATCACCCAAATTTACAAGTTTCTTATCAGGTGGGCCCGCCACTTCACTTTAAAATTCAATAAAGTGTCTTGAATTCATAAGCCCTGGGAATTTCTTCAAGACATTTTACCATATTAAAAAAACAAAAACAAAGAAATCCCCATCCCCCACCCCACCAAGGTCTCATGATGAAAGTACAATTCAGACTTCTTGGGCCAATGAGTTTTCACTCAAAACTCTTTTACTGTCCTTTCCCACAAACCCTGCAATGGCTCCTCAGTCCTGAATTCAACATTAAAGTTTCTCTTTTTTCTAGGTCCAGTGTGCCAAACTAGGACAACCATACTTTTTTTCAGTCTGGCAATAAATGATTTAGGAAGCCTATCAACAACTACTTTAGTATCATCCATATACAGTTGGCCCTCCTTATCCACAGGTTCCTCATCTTCAGATTCAACCAACCATCAATAGAAAATATTAAGGAAAAAAAATTCTAGAAAGTTCCAAAAAAGCAAAACATGCATTTGCCACACGCATGCAACTACTTACATGGCATTTACATTGTATTTTACAACTATTTACATAGCATTTACATTGTATGCATTGGAGAAGGAAATGGCAACCCACTCCAGTGTTCTTGCCTGGAGGATCCCAGGGACAGGGGAGCCTGGTGGGCTGCCGTCTATGGGGTCGCACAGAGTCGGACACGACTGAAGCGACTTAGCAGCAGCAGCAGCAGCAGCAGGTATTAAAGTAATCTAGAGATGGTTTAAAGTATATAGGAGGATGTGAGTAGGTTATATGCAAATACTACACCATTTTACGAAAATCCCATGGACGGAGGAGCCTGGTAGGCTGCAGTCCGTGGGGTAGCGAAGAGTCGGACATGACTGAGCGACTTCCCTTTCCCTTTACCTAAGCGACTTGAATATCCTTGGACTTTGGTATCCAAAGGGTCTTAGAACCAATCCTCAATGGGAACGGAGTGAGGATTGTATTTTGGGAGATATATTCTGTCTTTATGGGGTCTATTTCACAATGTCCACTGTGTAAGTTACATTGTTTGCAATCAGCTTCTGAGACCAGGCATATATTAAGAGGATAGGTTTTTATACATTAATGTCCCCTTAAATAAAGTTAATTTTAAAAGGCTTTCCATTCTCCCTTATAAAGTGATTTTTTTAATTAATGAGTTTGAATATATGGATTTCGGGCATAAAATAGTTGTTCTCCATTAGTGGTTATTTATTTCATTTAATGATCCTTCTGTCCAGCTTATCAACAGCTTAGAGTTACATTTTTTTCCTTCAGTCCAGCTTCTTCACTTAACCTTATTAATATCTGGCATTCAAAATTTCATTTGTTTTCCTATTATTATCAAATTCTAGCCAAAGATGAATGAGGGTCTATGATTTGAGGTTTTTACTAATAATATTAATAACAGCCTGGTGTCTTAAAATCATCAAACAAGTTCATCAAGTTCTGATGATATCATTGATAGCTTTTGTTAAGTGTGTGTCACATGCTAGGTGTCTCAGGCTGGATGCTTTCTGTTCCAATTTTCAAATGGTCCTTACCTCAAGCTTGTGAGATGAGCATCATCTATAGCCATTTAATTGACCCACAATGAAAACTGAAAGCTTAAAGATTATGCTCAAGATCCCAGTGGCAGGTCAGGATTCAGACCTGTGCCTCTAAATCCAGACTAATTATTTTGATTGCACAGCCAACAATTCTAAAATTTGAACTAAAATATCAGTTTGAAATTATTCATAACTATATTCTTTGTAACCTTAAACCTGAAATCGTATCTCATGTTGGCATTTGGCCTTTCCCATTGTCTGCCCCTGGGCAAGGGGGCAAAAAGTGGTCTCAGCTCTCTCTGGCTCTGCCCAGCAGTTACAGTTTACCCACAGAGGATGGTTGGTTAATTCCATATTGAAGAGATATGTGAGCCTTGCCTAGAAGGGAATCTTCTAATTTTTCATATGACAACGTAATCTATCGATGTTATTACACAATTTATTGAGAAAACAGTATGTAGAGGGACACTCTAAGTAAGTGTCACGCTAATTGTATCTTTGGAGAACCTGGAATCGCTGTTGCGTTTTCTAATCTTCAGCATCTCTAGCTGGTCAAGAGATAAGAGCTGCATCTCCAATTTCACCATCAGTCACTGAGAGGTACATTTGACAAAGCCCGAGTCTAATGAGAGGCAGGGATTGAAATCCTGAGTTCTGTCTTACCAGACACTTTTCAAGAATGCCTCTCTTCTAAATCGCGAGCGATATCTAATGTGACCCCGGGCTGCCAACTCCTGCCGCAGAACAAAGCAGATAACCAACTGATGGAAGATGAAAAGCTATTTGCTTGATCCACCCCTTGCTTCCACTCCGGTCTACTTTCAAATGTAACACGTTCAGCTGGAGTTACAGGCTACCTCTCCATCCGGCACTGGGGCATGGAATCGATATATGCACAACCACAGAGCATAAACATTACAGAAAAATAATGACTTTGGAAGCATCGGGCACCCTACCCCAACACAAGCTACATGTGTGTTCACAGATGGAAATGAATGGCTGTTTACCCTGAAGAGCCCATAAGAAAAATGCAGTCACCTTTACAGTAAAATGTAACTTAACTATTCAACATGCAAGAAACTGAAAGACAGCCAGGAATGAAATCCAACAAAGAGCTCTTCTAGTTCCTTGGGTTTCTTAGGGAGACTTCAAGCCACTCAAGAGCCATGCAGGCCCCTTATAACTGAACTGTATGGGCGATGTGATCCCAACACCAAGGTGGGAAAGGTTCACAGGCTCAGTTCTCTGCGGCATGGGTCAGGGAAGACAGTCTGTGTGATCCTGTATCCTGCCTCACTCAGGAGGCACGTTTCACAAAGCCCAAGTCGAATGGTGATTAATTGAACACAAGAAACAATACAGGTTTTTGTCTGGCAAAGGGTTATGCAACAGAGTAATGTCAACAGGCTCCAGCCACACCAGAGCACTTCTGACCATTTCCCGGATGCAACAAATAAGGGCACGCATTCCTTGTTGGTGGCTCACACAATGACAACAAAAGCCATCCCAAGCTTCCTGTTGAGAGATGCCAGCAGGTATTGACACAAGCTTAAGAGTGTCTTTCTGAGACTTCTGTGGTTTAGCACTTTGTCAAAACAGGATACTATTTAAATTAAAAATTTACTGATTCAAGTTCAGAAAAACCCTGCTTTGCTGTTTTTATAACCAAATTCGTGGGTGGGGAAACTTTGACCTTTATTTTTTCTTTTCTTTTATGCCACCTTATATGGGGCTGAGAAGGTGCTATATTTAGCAAGCTAGTTTTGAGAAATAAGGTGTCTAAGCAAGATGACTATCACTTTCTATGAATTACTGTACATGTGAAATCATGGACTTGTTATATTATGCAAAAGCGACTCAAGTGAAACAAACAAAAATATCTGTTTGCATACATAAGTTTTGTAAAAATCTTGGTGGGGACAAAAAGGGGAAATACACATTAACTCACCACAGCATACTGTGCTTCCCATGTGATTCTTGTTGAGCATGCAAAAGTATTTCTTTAGCAAAGAAGGCTAAGTCAGGACTAGAAGACTACAGAGAACAGAGCCAGTGGTCAACCTGAAGCAGCACAGTGGTGCCAACCTTAGTGCGGAAGAGTGGACAGAGCCTGCTTCTGTCTAAGGGTCAGGGGCGGGGGGTGGGGAGCGGATTTTCCACCTGCTGCCCTCTCAGCCTTAAATATTCTTCTTCTAGACACTTGCAAGACTCAACTGAGGTCTCCACTCAAAGATCACTTCCTCAAAGAGGTCTTGCCTGGCCGGTCAGTCTACCATGGGAATCTCATCACCACTGTCTAGAACTTAATCAGGTTTGTTTTCTTAACAGCCTTCATCATCATCTGACATCTGGTGATTATTCTTATTTTGCATATAGGTTTAATGTCCCATAAGAATGTCAGCTCCGTGAGTTCAGGAACCCTGTCTGCTTTGCTTGACCCTTATGAAACACTGTCTAACCGAATACAGTTACCCAGTGATTTGTCAGAGGTTGGACAGGGAATCTTCTCACAGTCTATTCAAGACTCTGCAAGAACTTCCTTCTCTTAACCTTCCATCTGACCACCTAACTACTAACAAAATCATTCGAATAACATCAGACCTCTAAGATACTGAAGCTGGAGAGGCCACTGGATGGAAATGCTGAGCTTCTGATTCTGCCTTAAAATCACTATGCGATAACCTCCAAGCTCTCACCACTCTGAGAATACACAGCCTCTCAATGTTCAAGAAGGAAAGAGTGGAGGAAATCTGGAGAATGTGACAAAGAAATCTAATTCCTCGAAAATCATGGTACAATTCATCTCTTCTTGAGTCAATTTTTCTTATTAGTCACAGGGAACTCTCTTAAGTGAAGTGAACGCCACTTTGGCTGATGGCTTTGAACCAACAGGGCAACAGTTGGCCTCTACCCTTTTATTCTGTCCAATCCAGCCGAGGGATGTGACCCATGACAAGCTGCTACACTGGCTCACTTGGGCAATGACTCTCCATAGGATCAGCCCAAGATTCTCATCCGCTAGCGTGCATGCTTTCTGTAGTCTTTTCCAACACGGGATCAGGGCTGGCCTGTGTGATGGATAAATATGGCAAAGGTAATGATAAATGATTTCCAGAGCTAGGTCACAAAAGACTCGGATCATCCTGGGGGAAGCTGGCTGCCATGCTATGAGACTTTCAAGTGGCAGTCTGGAGACATCTGCACTGTGAGCACAGATGGCTTCCTGCCACGTGAGCCGTCTTGGAAGCAGATCCTTCAGGCCCAGGGTAGCCCCAGCCTCACAGTTTTACCTGCAACCTCATGAGAGACCATGACTCGGAACCCCCATGAGCTACTCCCATATTTCTGACTCAGAGAAAATGTGTGAAATAATAAATGTTACTACTGTGGCTTGAAGACACTAAGTTGTGCAGTTACACAGTACCCAAACCATATATGGGAAAACGTGTATCATCTTGTCTGATGCACACTTTTCTCCTGGAGGAAAATACGCCCCCTGCCCCACCATGGCATTATGGGAATCACTGCTATTTCAGAGCCCCAGGTAAGAACATGAAGTTTCAGCTTTACGTGGGCAGCAGTTAGAGAAGACGTCACATTTACAGTCAGGATGCCCAGGGATAAAGAAGCCAGAACTTCCAAATCCCTGAGCTCAAGTTGGCCAGCAGCAGACAATCAAAGCCCTCCTGACTCTGGGGTGGATCTGTTAAAGGAGCGTCTGGCCCCCAGGAAGAAGGGACAACAGGAGTCGGACAGTTACTGAAAGGAACTGTGCAGCAGGCTCAGGCCCACAGTGAGGCAGGGAGGAGCAGTGTTTCTGAGCTCCAGATAACCAATGCCATGTAGAAATGCTGCTCCAGCTTCCTTTTTTTTTTTTTTAAAGGATAAGGAGTTATCCTTGGAGTCAAATTATTTTCCAGTTATCCTTGGAAAATGGAATTTTCATGGGAACCATTTCAGCATTTTTACCTTTTGCAACTAACTCTACAAGATGTTCAATACTTTGTGCAAATGAAACAGCGTCCAGCCTTCTGACCCGCAGTTTGCAGTCTCTACTTGATTTCTTGCTTCCCGCGTTCTTCTCCTGTTCTAATCGAAACCTCAAATTTCCTACTTCCTATAATTTCCATTTCCTAAGCTTCTTCCACATTTTCTTGGACAATTTCATGCTTTTTATTTTATTTTTTTAAATTTCATGCTTTTTAAAACACGACCACCCTATTTGTATCTGAATAGTCCTACTTGCTGCTAGAAAATATTTGTCCCTTTTTAAAATAAATGCAGTTAATAAATGTGGCAAAACAGAAGTGAAAGAACAAGTGTCTTGCAGGTGTGTGGAGAAGTGCCCTTGGGGGAAAAGTGACAGGGCAGTGAAGAGTGACAAATGACCGAGTCCCCAGAGGAGCAAGTGAACTCTGACTAGAAGGCCTCCGCACAAGACAACTTTAAAACCCATGCTTTGCTTCCCAACACATCAAGACCCAAGGAAAGGAAACGTTACAAGGCAATCAGAGTACTCTCTGGTCCTGCTTGCACACATGAAGCTATAAACTCAAGGAGAAAATAGCTGGACAACTTCCTCCTTAGAGTGGAGAGGGGAACTAGGAAGGGGTTGGGAAGTAAAGCGACTACACATCACACATCTCTTTTCTGATCAGCAGGTGCAGCTAACTGTACCATCACAAGGGAAGTAGGTCCCGGTACAGAGGACCGGCAGATGTGAACATCCACGCAGCACAATCTTGTCTGGAGAAATCTTTTTAACCTATTGGGTGTCTATGAAAGATCTGGGGATGATAATACATCTGTAACCATCCTAAAAGCAACTGCTCTGACATGCGTATTTCCCATGACAATCGCCACTCTGCCCATCGATCACTGTTGAAAAAAATCTTAACGTTACATAAAATTCCAATTTGTTCTGTGCGGGGCAGTCGAGGATCTCACAAGTGATAACTCATGACTAACATCATAATCAAGATGGTAAGACCACTGGCTACAAGGGTAAGTAACAGTCTGAGTGCCATGTGTCAGTTCTTTGCATGTACCTTCTTTAAACTTAATCCTCTGAAATAATCTAACAGTTGGATATTTCTACTTTATAGAAGAATTGCAGAAGTAAGCTAATCTGGACAAGGCCATACAGCTGGCAAATGGTTTTTGAATTTGGGTATATCTGACTCTAGAGTCATAACAGGAGAAGGCAATGGCACCCCACTCCAGTGCTCTTGCCTGGAAAATCCCATGGACAGAGGAGCCTGGTAGGCTGCAGTCCATGGGGTTGTGGAGAGTCAGACACGACTGAGTGACTTCACTTTCACTTTTCACTTTCATGCATTGGAGAAGGAAATGGCAACCCACTCCAGTGTTCTTGCCTGGAGAATCCCAGGGATGGGGGAGCCTGGTGGGCTGCCATCTATGGGGTCGCACAGAGTTGGACACGACTGAAGCGACTTAGCAGCAGCAGCAGCAGAGTCATAACAACTAAGTTTTGTTTTCTCATTGACACCTGAAGCTAAAGATTAAGGGTAATTCCAGGTTTCCACTAACCAATCCAAACAGTCAACCAACAAATGTAATTCTAATATTATTACTGCTATTAATCTAAGTGGACGTATCACTACTCATTATATCACTGCTGATAAAACACAGACCTATAAACTTCATGCCTGGGAGGCAGGTGTGAGAAGCACAACTATGAACAGGTTTTAGAAGCAAAAAATGAAGTCCAAGGATTTGGTTTCTGGCAAAGCTGATAGGAAACCACGGTGCGTCAGTCTCTGCCCCTGAGAAAGGAGTCAAGAACAAGACCCTTGTGGGACCCTTAGAGCAACATCAGTGGAAAGTGAAGGTCACGTTCCTCCCCCTCAGACTAAGGAACGGAGGAGGCTAATCTGTGGGACCAAAGTAAACCTTCGATAGAAGGAAACTTTCAGAGGAAATGATTTAAGCTTTTTTGGTGAGAAGGGTATTTTTCAAATTCTCTTTTGAAGTTCTTATTTCCATCTTAAGTCTACACAAATAAAAATAATCATCAGTTTTCAAAGAGACTTGTGGTTCACTGCGGGGGAGGGAGTTTGGCTTGGTTTCCTTCAATGAAACTTCAGGACTTGGGAGTTTTTCTTATTATAAGGGAAAACTTCAACCCCCAGGGAAAGACATTAGCTGTTTCCAGAAATTATGGCATTATTGTCCTGCCTGATAGCCATTCAGTAAAAGAAGGATACAGAAGATATAGTATGTGACCAGAAGTTAGAGACACACATTTAGGAGATGTATGAAGAAGCCACATTAAAAAAGACTACCTTTTGATCTTTCATCAGGAGGATATATTTACCAAAATATTTTCAAAGCCAAGAAATTCTAGAACAGCACTATCCAATGGATTTTCTAAGATGATGGAAATATTCTCTATTTGCATTGTCCAAAATGGTAGCCACTCCCACATATGGCTACTTAATTAGAAGTAAATACAAATTAGGAAGTAGGAAGTCAAGAGATACCTGGAGTAAAAGGCAAATCTGGCCTCAGAGTACAAAATGAAGCAGGTCAAAGGCTAACAGACTTTTGCCAAGAGAACACACTGGTTGTAGCAAACACCCTCTTCCAACAACACAAGAGAAGGCTCTACACATGGACATCACCAGATGGTCAATACCAAAATCAGACTGATTATATTCTTTGCAGCCAAAGATAGAGAAGTTCTATACAGTCAGCAAAAACAAGACTGGGAGCTGACTGTGGCTCAGATCATGAATTCCTTATTGCCAAATTCAGACTTGAAGAAAGTAGGGAAAACCACTAGACCATTCAGGTATAACCTAAATCAAACCCCTTACAATTATACAGTGGAAGTGACAAACAGATTCAAGGGAGTAGATCTCATATAGTGCCTAAAGAACTATGGACGGAGGTTCGTGACATTGTACAGGAGGCAGGGATCAAGAACATCCTCAAGAAAAAGAAATGCAAAAAGGCAAAATGGTTGTCTGAGGAGACCTTACAAATAGCTATGAAAAGAAGAGAAGCGAAAGGCAAAGGAGGAAAGGAAAGATATACCCATTTGAATGCAGAGTTCCAAAGAATAGCAAGGAGAGATAAGAAAGCCTTCCTCAGCAATCAATGCAAAGAAATAGAGGAAAACAACAGAATGGGGAAGACTAGAGATCTCTTCAAGAAAATGAAAGATACCAAGGGAACATTTCATATTAAGATGGACACAACAAAGGACAGAAATGGTATGGACCTAACAGAAGCAGAAGACATTAAGAAGAGGTGGCAAGAATAGACAGAAGAACTGTACAAAAAAGGTCTTCATGACCCAGATAACCATGATGGTGTGATCACTCACCTAGAGCCAGACATCCTGGAATGTGAAGTCAAGTGGCCCTTAGGAAGCATCATTAGAAACAAAGCTAGTGGAGGTGATGGAATTCCAGTTGAGCTATTTCAAATCCTGAAAGATGATGTTGTGAAAGTGCTGCACTCAATATGCCAGAAAATTTGGAAAACTCAGCATTGGCCACAGGACTGGGAAAAAATCAGTTTTCAATTCCAATCCCAAGAAAGGCAATGCCAAAAAATGTTCAAACTACCACACAATTGCACTCATTTCACACTCTAAGCAAAGTAATGCTCAAAATTCTCCAAGCCAGGCTTTAATGGTACATGAACCGTGAACTTCCAGATATTCAAGCTAGATTTAGAAAAGGCAGAGGAACCAGAGAACAAATTGCCAACATCTGCTGGATCATCAAAAAAGCAAGAGAGTTCCAGAAAAACATCTACTTCTGCCTTAGTGACTATGCCAAAGTCTTTGTGTGGATCACAACAAACAATGGAAAATTCTTCAAGAGATGGGAATACCAGACCACCTGACCTGCCTCCTGAGAAATCTGTATGCAGGTCAAGAAGCAACAGTTGGAACTGGACATGGAACAACAGACTGGTTCCAATTCGGGAAAGGAGTACGTTAAGGCTGTATATTGTCACTCTGCTTATTTAGCTTATATGCAGAGTACATCATGCAAAATGCCAAGCTGGATGAAGCACAAGCTGGAATCAAGATTGCTGGGAGAAATATCAATAACCTCAGATACACAGATGACACCACCCTTATGGCAGAAAGTGAAGAAGAACTAAAGAGTCTCTTGATGAAAGTGAAAGAGGAGAGTGAAAAAGTTGGCTTAAAACTCAACATTCAGAAAACTAAGATCATGGCGCCCAGTCCCATTGCTTCATGGCAAATAGATGGGAAAATAATGGAAATGGTGACAGACTTTATTTTTGGGGGCTCCAAAATCACTGCAGATGGTGACTGCAGCCATTAAATTAAAAGATGCTTGCTCCTTGGAAGAAAAGCTATGACCAACCTAGACAGCATATTAAACATCAGAGACGTTACTTTGCAAACAAAAGTCTGTCTAGTCAAAGATATTGTTTTTCCAGTAGTCATGTATGGATGTGAGAGCTGGACTATAAAGAAAGCTGAGCGCCAAAGACTTGATGCTTTTGAAATGTGGTGTTGGAGAAGACTCTTGAGAGTCCCTTGGACTGCAAGGAGATCCAACCAGTCCATCCTAAAGAAAATCAGTCTTGAATATTCATTGGAAGGACTGATGCTGAAGCTGGAACTCCAATCCTTTGGCCACCTGATGCTTAGAGGTGACTCATTGGAAAAGACCCTGATGCTGGGAGGGATTGGGGGCAGGAGGAGAAGGGGACGACAGAGGATGAGATGGTTGGATGGCATCACCGACTCAATGGATATGAGTTTGAGTGAACTCCGAGAGTTGGTGATGGACAGGGAGGCCTTGCGTGCTGCAGTCCATGGGGTCGCAAATAGTCAGACATGACTGAGTGACTGAACTGAACTGAAATACAAATTAAAAATTAAGCTCTTCATTGGCACTGGTCATATTCCATATACTCCGTTCTTTTATGTTCCCAGAGTTCCCTTTGTTTGCATCCATTAGCATATTCACTATATCATATTATAATTCTCTCTCCAGTTTCAGTTTGACAGAAGGACTAAGAAATATTCAATTCTGAAATCCAGTACAAGATAGGGTCCAGAACACAAGAGGTAAATAATAAATAGGAACATACACGTAAGTGGATAGATAAGTAAATGAATGAGTCAACCCTCTAGTCATGCTCACATTTATTTCCTAGGGGCCTTGCTGTCAGATAAGAATTGCTATAGCATTTTCAATAAATGTTAACATCAGATGAATCTGAGATTTTTTAAAATTTATTTTTAATTGGAGTATGATTGCTTTACAATATTGTGTTGGATTCTGCTATAGATCAACATGAATCAGCCATAGGTATGTCTGTTCCCTCTTGAACCTCTTTTCTATCTCCCACCCAATCCTACCTCTCTAGGTTGTCACAGAGCCCCACGTTGAGCTCCCCGTGTCATATAGCAAACTCCTACTGGCTATCTATTTTACATATGGTAGTATGTGTGTTTCCATGCTACTCTCTCCATTTGTCCCACCCTCTCTTTCCCCTACTGTGTGCACAATTCTGTTCTCTATGTCTGTGTTTCTACTGCTGACCTGCAAACAAGTTCATTAGCACCATCGTTCTAGTAAATCTGAGATCATAATGATGACAATTACATTATCAAAGATCCAAATGAGACTCAGATCTTACTAAGGATGACAGGAATAATAAAGATCAATAATCTCATGAAAATGCTGGGGTCTTTGCATCCAATGACTGTGTTCTCTATCGGTTTCCCTCCAAGCACTGCTTTTTTTTCCCCCCCAACATGAGGGGAAAATATTCTTTCTTGTTTTTCATCTACCTTCCTTATAAAACTAGTATGTTGCCAGATCCCCAAACTTCTCCTCCCCAAGATGTCCTCAAGATCAAACCCAAACTTCTTCACCCAGGAGTCCACACACTTGTTCTGTCAGAGGCCAGACAATAATGTTTTAAGGTCTTGCGAGATATACAACTACACGAATCTACCATGAGAAGTCCCAGTGAGCAAAATGCATGAGTATGGTTCTATTCTGATAAGACTTACTTGTGGACACTGAAATCTGAATTTCATGGATTTTAATGTTTCATGAAATATTATTCTTCTTTTGATTTTTTTTCCCAACCATTTAAAAACATAAACAGCTTGTGAGTCCTACAAAAACAAGCTGTGGGATTTGGCCCACTGGACTACGTTTGCCAACTGCTGCTCTAAAACCTGGTCCCAGCTCAAGTACTTCCTATACAAGTTATAGGTCTAAGACATACAGAGATATCCTGACACTGGTGGAAAAGAACTCCGACAAGTTGATAATCAAGAGCTCTGCTGTCCAGCAGCTCCAGGGACCAAGCAGGAGCCCAACCAGCGAAGTGTCGATTACAACGGAGGTACTGGTGAATGGTGGTCCTCATTCACCCACTCAGCCTGTGAGGAGCTCCGGCTGCTGTCACCATCAGCCGAGCAGCCCGATGAAGACTTGGCTGCTCTCACTATCCTTTCCTAAACCAGTTTTGTAGAGACTTCTATTAGTCAAATCCTGATCTACATCAGAGTTTCTGCAAGCCCGTTAATTATGCCTTTGATCTGCCGTTACATTATCTTCAATTAAGCATTAATATATTGTGCATGAACTGACACTGTGACATGCAAAATGTTAAGGTTCCTGGAATACATTTCCTAAGCTTGTATTCTAAACAGAGCTGTGTAGGCAGTGAAATATTTATTTTCAAATTCATCTGTGTACATTTTCAAAACTACTGCTCTTGAATTTATTTTTTTTTTACATTTCTGACCTGCTGTTCATAAGTCAAAGAATATATATAATCTCTTTTTTTTTTTTGTACAACTCCAATTGGTAAATTATGTTAAAAAAAAAAAAGGAAAGGAAAAAGTCAGATTGGCTACATGCTGACAGATGGTGAGTATTCAGGCCTCCTACAGCTGGTGTTAAAGAGAAATGGTCCCCAAGTGCCCTTAGGATCTCATGGACCATGCAGCTTTAAGACTGTTTTGCCTTCATCAATTAACAGTCTCCAAATTCTCAAACAGTTGCAGAATGAAGAGCTGTCTATGTTAAAAAGTCACGTCAGACATGACAAGTGTAATACAGGTGAGGAGGCATAAGACACCCAGTTTATCTTTCTGGCTCCATGTTGTTCCCCCCCCGCCTTCCTGTATTTTGCAAATGAGCAGAGTAGGTATTTGTTTATAAAGCACTGACAGAATAAAGGCTCTGGAGAAACACAGACTCTACATTTTAAATAACATTCAAGTTCCTGAATGAGGTATGCCCTCAACTCCTAGAAACCAGGTGTGACTGAGATGTGGGCCAATTTCAACACTTACCTGAAAGATATCCAAACGACTTTGTTAGGAAATCAAGTTTAGTGATCTCGTGAGACTTATAGTATATTTCCCAACTTGGGAAGGCCTGGAAATACCATCAAAATGGGCACATATCATAAAAAATGTGGTCTACAGGTCCATTCCAAAGCAGAAATGCACAAGTGTATGGAGAAAGGGAGACCAGCTGCATATTTAACCCCCCCACCCCCGACAGACCCTCAATATGACACCACCTGTATTATCCTTCTTTGTTCTCATTCCCTGGACTTAAGAGGACTCCAAGGTTAATGGGCTGGGTGGCCTACCTAATTTTTACACAGTACATTCTGCCTCTTGTATAGTGCAAGTCATCTCAGGGCAAAACCCAGGCATTCCCTAACATCTTCTGATGGCCACTGCTT
This sequence comes from Bubalus bubalis, assembly GCF_019923935.1. Lineage (NCBI taxonomy): Eukaryota > Metazoa > Chordata > Mammalia > Artiodactyla > Bovidae > Bubalus > Bubalus bubalis. The sequence goes on along the minus strand of NC_059177.1, from coordinate 30,479,527 downwards.
GTTCACATTGGTGAGATCAAGTCAGAGAGTTTATCTCAACTACCCTAAAAGGAGGCTAGGAGACAAAAACATGAGGGAAGACTGAATGAAAGAGATGCTGAGATTTCAAGTTGGAAAGGAACTTAGCTGTCACCTTGAAAAGTGGTCTTTAACTATGGGTATGCATAAAAAAGCACTTTTGAAGTCTTTTAAACCCATGCTTCAGCCCCATCCCAAGATTTTTATTCATAGACAGAGATCAGTAATCTAGCTATATTTTAAGAAACTTTGAGACCTAGATCTTGATGATGATAAACATTTCTGACATGCCTCCAGGTTTGAGAACCACTGACTAATCTTTTGTAGGTAAGAAATGGAAACTTACAGAGGTAAGTCACTTTGCCAAAATCAGAAATGTTTGGATTAAAAATGCAATCAGTGGAGCAAACAGCATCAGCCTATGACTGAGTGCTGCAAGAGAGCACTGGGTGGGAGATGTACCATTATGTTTTGGATTCAAAAAGGAGCCATTCACATTTGGAAACATCCTACATTTATCTCTTTAACTATCTATAAAGTATCTATAGATCTATAAGATATTTTTTGGCAGATGGAAGTAAAGGGCTTTAATGTAATAAACTCAGATACATTATGCAAATACTCCAGATTGGAGCAAGGAGTCTTGAAAGGGTGTTTTCCTCAATTTCACACAAGTACAGTTGGCCCTCATATTTACAAGTTTTGCATCTTTGGGATTCAACCAACTGTGGATCAAAATACCCATCCATGGTTGGTTGAATCCATAAATGCAGAACCCCAGGATATGGAGGGCTGACCATTTTGAACTTGAGCATCTGAGGGTTTGATATCCTTGGGAGCTCCTAGACTCAACCCTCAAAATACCCAGAGATGACTTTGTATCACATGGGTTTAATAAGGCTCTGCCAGCCAAGTTCTATTTCCTTGAATCTCAAAAAGTATACCTATGACTAATTCATGTTGATGTTCAGCAGAAACCAACACAATTCTGTAGAGCATTTACCCTTCAATTAAAAATAAATAAATTTAGTACTAGTTTAGCCATTATACCTACCACAATGCATGGACAGATGTCAGACCAAGAAGATGAAAGGAAATGTGGGTGCTGGGCATCACCACTGCGCAAATAAGGAAAAGGTACTCTTTCTTCCAAGAAAATGCTGTGCTAGTTCCACACCAAGGTGCAAAGCTGGGAACACGGTGACTAGGTTTCAGTCTTCACCAGCCCCCACATTCAGACAACTTTGTCAATGGACAACCTGCGAGATCACACCTGATCTTGTATTAGAGCAGAAGTCAGCAAACTCCAGCCCAAATCTAGGTGTTGCCTGTGTCTGTATGTAGCAATAAGCCTTGAGCTACAACTGTTTTTATGTTTCCAATAGTTGAAAAAAAATTCAAAAGAATATTTTGTGATATTTGAAAATTATATGAAATTAACTCTAAAATTCACAAATGAATGTTTGCTGGAATACTGCATACTCTTTATTTATATACACAGTAAGTGCCCTACATTTGAACCCTCAAGTCGTGAACTTTCAAAGATATGACTGGGAGTTCACACATCCAATCACGGTAGTTCCTGTGTCTGGCATCCATTGTCATGTGTGTGCATCCTCTCCCAGCGACTGTGCCTTGTGCACTTGGCTGGACAGCACTGTATAGAGTAAGGAGTGCAGTATCTTAATTACAAGGCCCAAACTGTCCAGAAGCAAGTGAAAAAGCAGTGATGATGTAGCTGTTACTATGGTACTTTTCAAGGTACTGTATGGTAGGATTAAAAATGTTTTATTTTTTTGCTTTTATATATTGCTGCTGCCACTGCTAAGTCTCTTCAGTTGTGTCTGACTCTGTGCGACCCCATAGACGGCAGCCCACCAGGCTCCCCCGTCCCTGGGATTCTCCAGGCAAGAACACTGGACTGGGTTGCCATTTCCTTCTCCAATGCATGAAAGTGAAAAGTGAAAGTGAAGTCGCTCAGTCATGTCTGACTCTTAGTGACCTCATGGACTGCAGCCTACCAGGCTCCTCCGTCCATGGGATTTTCCAGGCAAGAGTACTGGAGTGGGTTGCCATTGCCTTCTCCGGTTTTTATATATTAGGTTGGTGCAAAAATAATTTCAGTTTTGCATTGTTGAACTTTGCCATTTGACATTGGAATACATTCTTCAATAAATGTTATGTTATACATCATTTTGATGTGCATTTATTGCTTTATGTTTTTTGCTAATGAATTATTACTTACTGTTTATTTTATACATATTTTAGACTAGGGAAATGATGTTAGACAAAAGGCAAATTGAAGCGATTTTCTTACTTAAGTTCAAAATGGGTCACAAAGCAGCGGAGACAATTTGTAACATCAACCATGCATTTGGCCCAGGAACTGCTAATGAACATACAGCGCAGTGGTGGTTCAAGAAGTTTTGCAAAGGAGACGAGAGCCTTGAAAATGGCAGTGACTGGCCATAGGAAGTTGACAAGGACCAAATGAGAGGATCATGGAAGCTGATCCTCTTAAAACTACACCAGAAATTACTCAAGAACTCAGCGTCAGCCACTCTATAGTCATTTGGCATCTAAAATTGGGGAGGTGAAAAAGCTCAGTAAGTGGGTGCCTCATGAGCTGACTGCAAATCCAAAAAAATCACCATTTTGAAGTGTTGTCTTCTTTTATTCTATGCAACAACAACGAACCATTTCTCAATCAGATTGTGACGTGCAATGAAAAGTGAATTTCATACAACATCCAGTGACAACCAGCTCAGTGGCTGGACAGAGAAGAGGCTCCAAGGAATTTCCCAAAGCCAATCTCGCGCGCGTACACACACACACACACACACACACACACACACACACACACGTCATGGCCATTGTTTGGTGGTCTGCTGCTGGTCTGATCTGACTCACTACAGCTTTCTGAATCCTAGCAAAACCATTACACCCGGGGAGTATGCTCAGCAAATCAAGAAATGAATTGAAAACTGCAACACCTGCAATCAGAACTGCTCAACAGAAAGGGCCCGATTCTTTTCCACAACAACGCCTGACTGCATGTCATACAACTGGTGCTTCAAACCTTGAATGAATTCGGCTACAAAGTTTTGCCATAATCATCTGCCATAATGACCTGATCTCTTGCCAGCTGACTACAACTTCTTCAAGCATCTCGACAACTTTTTGCAGGGATAATGCTTCCACAACCAGCAGGATGCAGAAAATGCCTTCCAAGAGTTTGTTGCATCCCGAAGCATGGATTTTTAAGCTATAGAAATAAACTTATGTCTCACTGGAAAAATTGTGTTGATTGTAATTATTCTGATTTTGATTAATAAATATGTGTTTGAGCCTAGTTTTTGACGATTTAAAATTCAGAGTCTGAGACCGTAATTACTTTTGCACCAATGTAATATTATTTGTGTGATAACATAAACCTATTGCTGCACGGTACTTTATAGCCTATTGTGTTAGTTGAGTACATTGGCTAACTTTGTTGGACTTATGAATAATTGGGACTTATAACATGCACTTGGAACAAATTTCTTCACATGTAGGGGATTATTTTAATAGATAATTACACATATTGTGGTGCCTTTGCATGACAAGAGCAGAGTAAACATTGCCACGGAGAAAAAAATGGCCCAAAGAACCAAAAACATCCACCATCCGATCCTATATAGAAGAAATGGCTGACCCCTGGTCTAAAGGAAGAAAAGAGTTAACTATGAGGCCAAGTTCCTTTTGTAGATTTCATGAAAAGTTCCAAGCAAATATGGCAGGTGAAATAGTTTCTATATACCAATGTGAAACTGAGACAACAATGCAGGAAGGTCAACTTCATTACCTAGCCACCTTGACAGCACCTTTAAATGTCATCAATCAGTATGTGCCTTGCATGAGTTGCAAGGGTTCATTATAAATTACAGCACACGAGCTCGACACGATCCAGGGACTGTAACAGGACGCTGGTGATGTAACGTGATAAAGGAGATTTCTCTGTACAACGCTGTATGGCACAGAGCTGGAGAATTTCCAAGAACTTCAATTTCCAGAATGCTACCTTTGACTATTCAAGATAATTCCACCCAAGCACCAGGCAACCTTGAAGAAAACTTTATCTTTTCTAGAAATGGCTGTCATTTAGGTGTCATCCCCAAAAAATATAAATTTGAGGCTATTTTTTTTCCAATGAGACAGACTAAATCCAGGATGTAGATTTTCCAATTAAACTCTTTTTAAACATCTGTTGGTAGGCTGCATTTAACATTAGTTATTTGAGCAAAGCACAATTTGATTAGACTGTCTGAAACCAAGCCAAAGTCTGCAAAATAATAGCTCAATTAAATTCTGTTTTGCTTTCATTTGTCTTAGATTTTCCTAAGTGTGATACTGTTGCAAATAATCAAGTAAACCAATTCCTTTCAAAATGAGAGATTTAGGTATATTTTCCATCATCCCTCCACGTTTACTACATAATTGATTCCATCTTCGCTATGCTTCATTGAACTTCATCTTGATACCAAATACATTTCTGTGTTTTGCCTTTAGTCTCCTTTAATTTTCTATACTTAGGAATTAAAGTTCTATGCCATTAATATTATACCTTAAACAGATTAGTAACTGTACAGAGGTGAGCACACAGCATTAAGGGCAGTCAAACAGCACTGCAGGAGTTTTGTGATTTTTCACTCCCTACTTGGCAACATTCATTTCATCAACCCAATGGAAGATTTAGGCACAACTGACACTGGTTTCTTTTCAATTCTGTGTTTATGGTCTTGAAATGTTCCTAGAGGTTTATGAACTTGAGACCAGTCTGCAACCTCCTCAACTAAAGCAGTATCAGTTTTCCTTTCTTCTTGGCTTAGATGTTTCACTCATTTATTAACTCATCACTCACCCATTCACTAACTCAGAGGGAAGAAATATCTATGAATTGCCTATTTTGTGCCAGGCAGAGTGCAGAATACCACAGCTTCAAGATACAAGACTAGGCACTATCTCCTTGGCTGTTAAGACAAAAGAGCATGAATTCACATACAATTCTGGGAAAACTAGGGTAAGAGAGAGACCAGGATGGGATTTTCAGAACAGCGTGACCCTCATTTACGCCAAAGTGGATGCATTTAGGAAAATAATGCTCCGTCAAGAAATAACGATAACAATAGTAGCAGAGATGATGAGAATAGCTAATATTTGAGTATTTGTTGTGTACTCTGTACTGTTTTAGGCCATTTGTAATGCAGTAACTCAACTAATCTTCATAACTCTACAGGTCAGGCATGTGGTCATCCCCATGTTACAGATGGGAAGTCTGATGTCTTCCCATCGTGTCTGGTTAACCACAACTGACTACCAGCCAAAGGAGAGCCTCTGCTGCACTGCTAAAATGTATATCTGAAAAGGGACTATTTTAACTGAATTCAAATATAATTTGAAGCTTAACAGGTATTCATTTTCCCTTTAAAAGGAGTTTATATAATTATGAGAAGAGCTAACTTTTCTGAGAATTTACTGTGTCCAAAGCACTGTGCAAGCACTTTTCATGCATTAATCATTTAATCTCCACAACTGCCTTCAGGAAGGTGAGGTAATCAGTCACATTCTCTAGATGAGAAAACGGAAATACAGAGAGTTTAAGCTACTTTTCCAAGGTCACACAGCAGTAAGGGTAGTGCTAGGGCTTCAACCTGGGAGCCTGACACCGGAGACCATACTATTAATCATTCTGTGCCTCCTCTCACCATATTCTGAAACACAAATCTCTGTAACTCTCAACCACCCAGCTGAGCTTATATGATGAGCCAGTGTTCAAGATCCTGTGTCTTTCAAGACAAATCACAGTTCATTTTTGACCACAAAGAAGTAGAGGTTCAGGATAAGAACACAGTTTGCGCTAACTCAGATAAGGATATGAGGAAAACACAAAGAGCATGTTTAATTTTAGATAGTATTTTAGTAGTTGCCACAGGATCTATTAGATGTTGCAGAAACAAATAATCCCAGGTCTTTCTCTACTCTGCTATGTGATCAGCACAGACTATGTCGATAAGTCAGCCTTGGTAGGTAAAAGGAACACATACCACTCTTCCCAACTCCAGTGCCCATGGCAGACATGGCTAATCAATCACGGTGGTCCTACAAAGGCCAATGTGGTTTAAGAATCTTTCAAACAGCATTCTAGGCAGAGCCACTTCAGATCTACATGAAACAAAACCTCTCAGCTCTGTCTATTCTATGTGGTTTGAACTCTTAATTTTATTTCTAGAATAAACAACAGTTACATTACACTATCAAATAAAGAACAAACCAGATATAATGTCACCGATGTCTTATTAAAGACAGCCTCATTAGGTTTGATGGAGCAGCTCTTCGGTGTGCAGACAAGGGAGTAACTGACTGCGGATCCTTCATTGAGAGAAGATGGGAAGCAACCCACTAGGCCACAGCAACAGATATCAATGAAAAAGAATCATGGGGTGACGTAGAGAGAATTTAGATATGGGAAAACATGGCATATCAAATAGCTTTTAATTTCCTTCTGAAGAAAACAGAGATATAATTTGCTTGGACTTAAACACAATTTAATCACTAGGGCCTTCTGCCTAAATGGCAAGGGTTAGAACAAGCCATATTTGGAATCCTGGATTTGGAGGGCTTAGAAACACTATCAGATGGACTGTGCTTATGACCATCTCCTAACAGAAGGAACCATGGCTCTGAACCGACTTCCCACCCCCTCCAGTAAGAGGACTCCAACCTCCTTCTCAGGTCATCTGATTTAATCCCAGACTAGAAAACTAAGAAACCAGAAGAAGGTGAAGAGTGTAGACTGTGTATGAAAGTTAAGAGTGGATCACTGAAAGCTCTTGAAGAACAGAATAACATGGCATTGCAGGAAAAGCTGAAAGCAGCAAGGCTGAGATCCTCACCAAGACCAGAAGATGCTCTGAGGGTGTGGAGTAGGATAAATAACTGGTTTTTGCCAAGAGCTAATAAGCACATCCTTCCTGAAGGTCTGAACTCTGGAACGAAGGAGCAGCAGGGGAAACACAGAGAAAGGAATGGACACGATATGCCAAATGGAAGGAAAAATGGCAGCTCTGATAACGTGGTGGGGATGAGGGAAATGATGAGGTCGATGATGACGCATGAGTCTGACTAATAGGGCCTGGCAACAAAAATGATCAGTCGGATTAGAGGTGACTTAAATGGCTGTGAGGGTGAGCTAAGAGAGAGCCATGGACAGGCAGCTGAGAGGGGTACACACAGGCGTGGAGTCATGTGTCCAGAGGCACAAGAATAAGCAAACAGACAGAGGCACTACTGGAGACCATCCAAAGAACTGACCTTCGGGAAAGGAATGAACTTGGGTTCCAGAAGAGAATCGCGGACCAAAAGAGGATGGGATGGGGACCAGGGGGTGCTGAACTAAAGAGGTTTAGAAGGCAATTTCCAGGAACAAGAGTCAGCCAGAGGACCACAGGTTACTAAGTCAGGCAAGTTGAGGTAAGGATGGAAACACGGCCCCTGCGTTTGGTGACAATCACATTCAAGACAATGAGCAGAAAAGCCAGATTTGGGGGAGGTTAGGAGGGAAACTGGAAAAAAAAAAAAAAAAAAAAAAAAGATGGAAACAGCAGACAGAATATTCAGGTTCTAAAAGCTTGGTAGCAAAAGAAGGCACTAGAGGAGAACAGCTAGGAAGGACTGAGTCATCCACAGTTTTTGAGTTACCCTTTTAAAAATCCACATTTTACCACGAACACCAATAAATGCTAGGCTCTGTCTGTTTGAATGTTTACCGAATTTCCTCAATGGGATGTAACATAAAAGGACAAGGGCTGGCAGGCCTTGCCCAATTGTGTCCTGGCAGCTTTAAATTCTACTACTTAAGTAGTTAAAAATCTGTTCTTTTGATGAAGGGGGAAAAGTTATGAATAGAAGTCAGCAGCCCTAGACCCTTTAGAAATGACGAGTATTCAGCCTCTGTAATTTACTGGGCAATAATTTCTAACTCAAACAATTCCAATGGCAAGGCAGCTCAAGTCCACCCAAAGTTCAAAATGGGATATGTTCTCTTTAAAATTTTGAGAGCGACTAAATATGACAACCATCTGATGTATGAAAATTATTCACAACCAAAAACAGACAGTCTGGAAATAGCCAGGATGACTTCATTTAGACAGAATTACCCAAATCTGTTTCTAATATACACAGTACACATAATAAATTTTTACAATATGACAAGGAAAACAAACTTAATAAAAGTTCCCGATCTTTTGTTACACAAGCATGCTATATCCATGCTATGTTTATAATAGTTTGCTCATGATATCACAGCTCAGTAACAAAGGCCCAAGCAATACAAAAACAGTTACTAGGCATGACATCAACTCACAACTACCGTAATTACATCGGTACACAAATTTCCCAAACTGTACATTTTCCAAACTGCTTCTCAATTTCAACGGCTGCCTTTAGACAATTACTTGCAGAGTTGTCTGCAGGCTTTGAGTAATACCCGTCTTTCTTCTCTTTCCCAAGCGTCATTTCCCTTTAGAAAGTGCATATTTCAATTACAAGCACTATTTTTCAAATATGCCCATAAACATATGTCCAAATTAGGAGACGGTGTGGTCTACTGGTTAGTGACAAGCATCAGCAACTCTGATTTCATTCCATTCATTGTCTCTGCTTGTGAGGCCGAGGCTTTCCTCCAGGGAGAGAAGGGAGAATGACACGGACAGAAGCAGAGTCTGGAGGTAGGCTGTTTGAACTAGTATCCCAGCTCTGCCACTGTCAACTGTTGGCCCTGGGCAAGTTCATTTCTCTCTGTTCTACTCTCTTCGTCTGTAAAATGGGAATAATCATGGAATCTACCCTCATCCAGTCATTGTTTAGTAGCTGGCTCCTGGGAAGTACAATCTAAGTTTTGTTTTTTTAGAAAATATTATTACTGCTGTATTTCTGGGACTCAGTTTCCTGTCTGAAAACCTGGCTTCAATTACTCTGAACCACGGTGAATTGCATAATTTTTCTAATGTTAGGGCAAGACTTTCCTCTAGGTCCTGTTATCTGGATAATGAGGTTCAAGAACCAAAGTTTGAATACATGAATGAATGAATGAAACCCATAGACTGTGTAATACCCAACAGTTACAGAAGTACAAAATATCATCCTGTAGAAATTGGTTTTCATCCGACTTCTCTAATTGCTTGCTTTCATGTTCCTACAGCGAATGCTGATAAATACCTCCAACTCAATTGAAATAATCAGCATAGGGGAAAAAAGATATTGCCTTATGATTTCAGAAGCATCTCTCTCTAAGGACCAGACTTTTCTGGCCCATCCCTTGTGCACGACCTCTGTCTCACTGGGTTGCATGGTCAGCTGGCTTTCCTGACTGGGCAGGGCGCCAGGGGAGCTCGACTACCCCCATTGTCACTTCTGGTCCATGGTGCTTGCACCAAATGCTGTTATTCTAGGCTTCAGGAAATTTTCTAACCACTGGACAGGGTCCAATGCTGTGTGCTAATGAGTTTCAGATTGGAGGACTTCACTGTTCATGTGTCAGAAAAGTGTCATGGTTTCTGGTGAGGTGGGGGCAGGGAAGAAAAGACACACACAAAAAAGGAAGAAAAAACAGTAGTTAAAAAATGCTGGCTACTCAAATTGACAGGGAACGTGACCTCTGCACTTCATCAGAAATTCCTGCAGACTTACAAAATAAAGGAGTTTGCTTTTATCACACACTGTGAGGCTCATATGGAAAAATGGAAAACACTACATCACTTGACCTCAGTATGGCCCCTTTCAACCACAGACGAATATTGTGTACAAAATTTCTAAATCAACTTAAGATGTTCCAAAAAAAAAAAAAAAGCTTTAATTTTCTGCATTAGACTTGATGATTACTATTTTGGTTCTTGAGATTTTGCTTAGAAGGTTCACACAGGAAAAGGACTCATAATTCCAGGAAGAGAATTTTCTCACTTGGGGAATATTCATGGTCTGGCGTTTGCTGGGTGGGCACATCACGGTCTACACTTCCCTAGACTCCTTGGAAAATAATGAGCCAGCCTCACTTACCCAGGATTGAAAGTCACCCAAGACTGAATCATGATTATTTGCTTACATTAACAGAACATTAAAACCAATTTTAAACAACTTAAGGAAACTCGAGCCATCTTTGCTTGGTGATTCACTTCTCTGGGAAGTTTTCTTCCCCGCATCATGGCAACCATCAGGCTTGATATCAAGATTTCTCACCATCCCATCACAGTCTACCAAAGAAGATGCCCTTCTTAGGAGAGTTTACTTCACAGGCCTTTTTTTTTTTTTTTTTTAAGATTGCATTTCAATTTTTTTTTTTTTTTTTGCCACGGTTAGTACCAGCGACTTTAAAAATCCAATCCTTTCACATCCTCCAACTGTCATCAACATTTTTTTCAGACGATGTCAATAAAATTGATTGCCTGCAGTTCTGAATTCTGCTCTGCACATGGAAACAATATCATTTGTTTTAAAGTATTTTCGATGGGGGCGGAAGGAGAAACAGAACGTCAGCAAGCCTATCCACAACATTGGGGTGGGCCAGGGGGCGGGGGTTGGGGAACAAACAAGAAGTTAAGTAAATGGTCGGCTGGAAACTTTGACAAAAATTCCCGATATACAAACCCTAAACCTTACTGCTTTGCTGACTGATATGTCTTCCTGTCAGATATGAATGATGTTTCTGGAACATTAATATGTTCATTAAATTCTAACTCCCTGTACTTAAAATATTCTGTATTTGGCTCAGAGGCATCTTGACAGCTTTGTTGTAATCATATATGTAAGGCCGCAGAGGACACAGTTGTTGAGATGCCTCATACCTACAAGCAATCTGTTGCTTTTACAAGTTTAATCTAGGTATTAGGGAGCTGACTGTGGAACCATGTCGACTTGACATCTTCAACTCAGTTGTATATCATAGAAACCACTATGGGTGGTGACAGACTCCCATGATGCTCAGCAATCATCCATACCTCTAACTCCCTAATCTGTAATACTACAAAATACAGCTCGGACTGTTTTTTTTTCCCCCCCCTCCCTCCCTTTTCCAGAAGCACAAGTGGACGACCAGCAAGGGTCCAACAGTGTTATTCCTAATTACCTTTTTTTTTTTTTTTCACTCTTGATCCTGTGGCTCTCATAATTAGTTACCTGGGGCTGCAATCCAATTTGAAGTGATGACAAGAAAGTGATCCATGAAAAAGTAATAAGTTAAATCCAATTTCAGCCTTCCTCTAATTAAATGCACATGGAACTAATGACTCCAACCCTAGCATTTCAGTGATAATGGTAATTAGCGAGGTGGGAGTCGCTCTCTTTTTCAACACTAGAGGTGTAAACCACAAGGTAAAATGGTAGGAGCACTCTTAATTACACGTGCCATTTTGTCAGCAATTTACACATTTTTGACCAGTCAAGTATGTTTTTTTTCCCCTATGTTCCTTCCCACCTCCTCGCCCCAACAATGATTATAACATACCATTTCCATGTTCCAGCACATGGAAGCTCTTAGGGCACTTCAGGCTGGAGAATAAGAAATAACTTTTCTCTGCTGTTGTTCACTGCTGTGATATCTACACACGTGTGTGCGTGCATACACGTCCACAGAACGACAATTTGGATAATTATGCAAGTCTTAGTCTCTTAATTGAAATCTACATATTTACAGTGGAGATTAGTTTTTGTTGGTTCAGTTTTATTTTTGCTTACGATATGAAAAAAATAATAAATGTGTTTATTGATGGAAAACATAGCAGTCAGTAGATGCTGAGTAAATACACACTGAAGGAGAAGGAATAATTAACTTCTAGGTAGCATACTGGTTGCCTATAGTCTTAAGACACCTGGCTTCTTAGCCTTGCGTTGTCATGGTCTGTGTGCTCTGTAGCAAGTCACTTAACCTCTCTGAAGTTCCACTTTTTCTCCTCCATAGAACGGTTTCATGATACTCCCTACACTACAAAAGAGCTATGGAGCTAGTTCATGAACCTGAATTATCTTTGCATATGAAGACATGTGCACGTGGTGACAAAGACACACTTACACTTCAAATGTTAGCATGACACTTACATTTGAACGTTCAGATCCGTGTAAGCAAGTATCATATAATTCAATGTACAAACTGGGATAGTTTTAAGAGTCAGAGTTATTAATAAATCCACTCAGTTAACAGGCACAGACTAGGGCAGTTCTGGACAGACACAGGGTCACCTTATATACAGCTGAAGTTGAATTAGCAAAAACGAGGGACCTCATTATAACATAACTCACATGAGGTTTGAGGTTTGGTGCCAAGGACAAAACACTATTTTGGAAAAAAAATAATAATTTTTTTCCAGCAAGATAACTGAACCTTGGCAAACAGATGGACTTCTTGAACTTTGTGAAACCTTCGTAATGATGCAAAATTCTGTGTGCATGTGCATTTTTCTAGAAAGAGGCCCTGTTTCTATCATATTTTCAAAGGTGTGCAAAATCTGAAAGAATCAATAACTTTTTAAAAACATCTTTTCTTATTGTTTCTTATCACAACATATTTTTGGGGGTTTGAGGATTCTCCAAAGTCATGTGGCAACAAAATCTTAAAAGGTACCAAAATTTCAATACTTTCTGTCAATCTCCTGCCAGAGATACCAATTCTAGACAGTGAAAACTCCAGACATTAAAAAAGAAAATCTGCCTCCCTCTCCTGAATTACACGCTTTACTAATTCATTGCATAGGGATACTTTTTAAGGGTCAGTTATTTCAAAACCACTCCATTTCAGTATCTACCACATAAAATCATAGTTTCCTTTAAAGGTTTCCTCTTACCAATTTATTCCTCAGTGAATAACGTGGAAATGATATGAGGTACTAAGATTATATGTGACATTAATGCCAAGCAAAATGCTGCCTAAAGCATGTTTTATATAACTGCAAATAAAAATGTTAAAAAAACACCTGCTGAATCTTGCATTTTAACCTCCTCCACTTAAAACCCAGAGTCCTCATTATAATCCTGAGCTTCTAAAGGGATGAAAAAGGCTGACCTTCCAGTTGATTCCACCAGCTCTCCTACCAGTGAAATAGCCCCCTATATGAAGGGCCTGCATATGAGATAAACTTGGAAGGAGGGGATGGGCAGGAGAGAAAAGTATCAGGCGACTGGTTTCAAGTTCAAGTTCTTTATATATGGCCTGAAACTGTGGTCAGCTCTCCATGGTAAGCAACACACAAGGTTTACTTTCTTTCTTAATGTGAATGCTGCCAGAATACACATGTACTTTTACTTTCTTAGGAGAAAATGTGTCATTTGATTTCCTTCCAGTTTATGTCCTCGTGCCAACAACTAAAATGCTTAAAGAACCCAAATGAATTACTACCCAGAAACGGTGGTCAAAGTTCCAAAATGTGATCAATAAAATTGCTCATCTACTCACAAATTAATCTTCAGCCAGTAAAATTACACATTTTCGAGGTTATGAGCACACCTGCACTGTTAAGCATTTATTTCACTTGTTTTAGCTATCTTCAGAAGTAGATAAATATTTATAAAAGCAAGCCTTCTATTTTTACTCACACACAGTTTTCTTCTTGCGGCAAAACCTGGTTAATTCTTTCACAGCTCAAAAGCATCCTGCAGGCAGGGTCTGTCTCCTAGACAGGTCTGCAGCTCTGATCACCAGCCTCATGTCCCACAAGTTGTAGCTGTTTTACTAACATTCGCTGAGTTGCATTTAATTAATTCAAATCCTTCTGAGGCTGAATTTATGATGGGGACAATTTCCAATCTTCACTCATACCATTCATAAAAAAATTTGCAAAGCAAATTAATAGACCAAATAAGGAGCTATTTAGGTTCCTAAGTAGAATATTTTTCCAGAACTTCAGAAGCAGTATCTGTATCCGATTCATGCCTTCACAATAAACTACAATGTCACCCAAGAACGCGATCCACTCAGATTTAGTTCAGTACGTGTATCTGCAAAGAGTGTCATGTCTCGCTTATTTACTCTCATTTTGCTGAAATTAGTCCAGATCAATGATGTTTGACTACATTTTGTGATCTCTGTCGAGTAACCACTTATAACCTCCTCTTAACTTTCCATTTTCTTTTGTTTGTATCATCAGCCTGTGAAACTGGAGAGCGCTGCCAAACATAAAGCAGGGAAGTGTGAGATTTGCTTAAAATATGAGTCACAGTATATTTGGGGATTTGGGTTTCTCTCTTTTTTTTTCCTCAAGCTATCAGCAGATCAAATCCTTCTTCCCTGTCAAGCCTTCCTCTGTGCGGAAGATCTGAAATTCACTAAAATAGGTCTAGGTAGGGGGGGGTAATGAGATCAGAGAGGAGTACTGTTAGGATCTGCTGCAGGATTTCCCTTTCATGTCAGAGCCACTCCGGCTGAGATGCCCCAGCAAGGACATGGCTTGGCAAGACATATTTAAATGTGAAGGTTATTCCTTCCATGAATCACCAAGTCTACATACGTATTTTTACAGCAAGGTAACATGCCATGTGGCCTCGGTTAGTGAAAATGTTTCCTGTTTGTGGAAGGCCAGGCGATCGAATAAAACTACGTGAATCTGCATGACCCTACTAGGCAGCTGAGGAGACACAGACTATTATGCACAGGTGTGTACACACACACACACACACACACACACACACACAGGTCAACCGCTCCCCCTGAAGCAACTCTTAAAATTGGTCTAAATTCTTTGCTTGTCAGTTCTTTCACTGAAGGGACAGGAAAGGACTCGGAACATCGTCTTTAGCTAATTCAGCATCCAACATGGCCCCCTTGTCCCGCGCTTTTCCTACAGACTGAAGTGCTCAGCAGAATGTGTTAGGCTGGTTTTGATACTGTCCTTTGCCAAGAAAAACAAAGCTCTCTGTGTCATACTCTTCTGGTGGCTAAAAACCTTGTAACAGGCAAGAAGGGGAAAATGCCTTCCAAAGGAAATCCCCTAAAACTTGACTTCATATATTTAGCCCTAAAGGAACTTCATTCATCTTGCCCTTTGCTTATCTAAATAGGCCTTATATAATTAAAAAAGTAAATAGAAAATAAGTCTGGTCCAAAAAAATACAACTCAACACTGAAGAGCAGTTTATTAGACCATTTTTGTGTGTCCTTTTAAAAATGATCTCCAACAATAACACTACTATATGTAAAATTTTGTGCCCCCCAACAATAATATATTGTTATTTTCCCAATGCATTTGAGATCTGATAAATTCAAGAGGAGTCATAGTATTTTTAAGGCTGTGAGAGCTCTGAGGGGGAGGCCGAAAGAATGGACAGTCATTTGAATCACTGAGTGACAGGCTGGGCTAGCTCCCTGTATACATTAATAAATTAGAATTTTAATTGTGTCTCTGTCTGCAGGAGATGCCCCAGTACTTTAATATGTACCAACAATTGGCTATGTTCTGGAATCTGCAATGTGGCCTCCACTGCTGACCTCTGAAACACAATTCCCAGTCTGACTACGGAAACTGTTCAGTTTGATCCTTTCAACTTATTTGAATCCTGACAAATAAGCTCACAGCTGAAAGGTCAACACAGTCATATTTCATCCTCCAGAGCTGTTCTTAAGACATCGGCACAACAAAGCACTGCTTATAGCACCTGACACGGGACCTCAGTGGCACTGGACCTCATTAAAAATGTCCCCGGCATTCATACTCACGAAAAGGCATATGGGTTGGCGGTGGTTCTCCAAACCACTGCTTTTAGAAGTGTTAGGAATCAATGCACACTATGATTCAACTGTGCCAAGAAAGTGCCTCTATATCATGCTGAATGTGCCCTAGACAGTGACAATTTACAGGCAGATGTAGAAGAACTAGAACGTGTGGTCCAAGGTCAGTTTGATCTTTGTAGGATAATTTAGGGACTGGTACCCTGGTTCTCTCTGATCTGAAAAAAGTCAACCCAAGCTAGATTCTGGGTTGACCTTGCGGTCATCTTAA
This sequence comes from Bubalus bubalis, assembly GCF_019923935.1. Taxonomy (NCBI): domain Eukaryota; kingdom Metazoa; phylum Chordata; class Mammalia; order Artiodactyla; family Bovidae; genus Bubalus; species Bubalus bubalis. The sequence continues at coordinate 30,463,493 of NC_059177.1, read as the reverse complement.
TCAGCATCAACTTATAGCATCAACCAGCTTCCACTTATAAATTCTTTTCTAGAATGTTCAGTGTGGGAAACTCAATATTGTTTCCCATTTAGGGGGTGCCCACTCTTAGCTCTGAAAGTAGTGATGAGCTGCCTGGTATTTGCAAGTGCCTTCCCTGTCCTGCTTGTGAGCACAGATACACCGAGTTAAGTTTCTCTGAAATGTCTATGATCATTTTCTGCTTCAAGTCAAAGATTGAAAGTAGATATTTGTGAACTCACGCCTTCCAGTCTGCTAACTCCTGCCTTTAAAGTTTCTGAAATGAGAAGCTGCTAGTCTTTACATACAGACTGCTTGCTGATTTTTATTAATAATTTAGAAATATCTGAGAAACACCCACTGAAGAATAGAGGATGTATTACACTCAATACTAGGTGTATTGAAAATACTCTATCTTCCTCAAGCCAAGTAAGTTCTTGACAATATTAACATTTTAGACTGACTAGTTTTCTCTTGAGGGAGGCTGTCCTGTACACTGCAGGAGGTTTAGCAGTATTCTCAGCCTCTCCCTACTAGATGCCAGAAGCACCCATTCCCCCCCAAGATGTGAGAGCCAAAAATGTCTCTAGACACTGCCCACTGTCCTTTGAGGGGTAAAAGCACTCCAGTTGAAAACCACTGCACTGAAGTAACGTGTGTGTGTGTCCCAATTCTAGACAGATCACGAGAGAATGAGTGACATATGTGAGTACTAGGAACTTTTCCCCATTGGTAAGCCACACAGCCTAACAAGCCACCCATGCCAACAATTCCTCAGCCATCGATTAAATTGTCTCATTAGATTTTCTTACTCCCAACAACAAAACTGTTGGTTGAACAGACATTTTTCTTCCCAAAGTGTCATGCGCTACTATTAAACAAACAAAAACAAAATGCACTTTTCCTTTGCAGAAGATTTCCTTACATGATTTGCAATTCTCAACACAGTCCACTTCTAAATGGTTTATCAGCTATCCCAAAGTGTATAACATCAACTTAAAAAAAAAATGACTTGTTACTTACCTGAAGGGCTGGCTGCTTGTCATTCCTCTTGGGAGACTTTAACCCACTAACTTGCTGCTGTTGTTGCTGCTGGAGAAGAAGCTGTCTTGCCACTTGAAGCGCCTAGAAGGAAAAATAAAAGGAAAACATTCATCTTACTACACAGGTTCAGAGGCTCCTTCACAAAAAAGGATTCCAGGAAGGACACATGAGGATGAGATCTTGACTTTTCCATTTCCGGGCAAATAAAACAGCAAATCAAACTTCCCATCAGTCTAAGTTGGAAAACTTTCCAGAATTTGGATACATTTTCTTTGCCAATTTCATCCGCAATTCCTCAAGCATAGCAATCCATCTACGCAGACAATGGATTAATATCATAAATCTGACATGCAATGTAGAGTATTAATGCTTGGGACATGGAGGAAAGAGGGCAGAGAGAGGCCACAAAAGAGCAGGGCAAAGTCAGGAATTTCAGAGACACTAAAGGGCTCTTTTCAAAGGTACCTTCATCCTTCTCCGATTCTTGAGGGAGCTTGGGAACTCGAGTTGAAAGTAACACTTTCACCTCATCTGAGCCCAAATAAAAAGCAAAAGCTAAGTAAGTGGTGGACCACCCTGCAGATAAAGGTATTCGTGAAGGAAGATCAAAATGAGGTGACCTTGATGGACTATGTAAGAAAAAACTTAGTCTGACCTCTAAGTCAGCTCAAAAGGTACCTTATACACCTGTGAACAAAACTGCGCTGAAAACAAACGCGTCTTTTGAGTGTATACCATGGGCTAGTTTTTACTTAAAGGTAGAAACTGGGGAGGTGCTAGCAATTAGAGCTAATGCCAGAGGAAAAAAAGGAGGTTCCTCCAAAGGGCAGAATACATGACTGAGCAATCTTTCCTCAAGTTCAAATAAAGGGACTTCTCTGGTGGTCCAGTGATTAAGACTCCATGCGTGCACCGCAAGGGGCGTGGGTTAGAGCCCTGCACAAGAAACTAAGATCCCACATGCTGTGTGGCCAGAAAGTGAAAAAAAATAAGAGATACTATTTAAAAAAAAAAAAAGCTCAAATAAAAAAATAAAAATACATCACCAATAAACCTTTGTGAGGTCATTCACTGACAAAGGATTTATTAGGAATAACATCTAGCTCCACCTTTCCAAAGAGGACAGCAGGGCTGGCAACAGAAACCAGAAGTTTGCAGACCTTTCGCTAGAAAATCACATGGCAAGTTAGGCTATCCGAATCAATTCAGCTGAGAGCCAAGAAGGTGCACACGGAGATGATGTCGAGAAGGTCTGTTAAATGATGTGCTTGGAGTTTAGAGACAGGACAAGATTCACTGGGGAGCACATCAATAATTGTTTCTACACGACAATTATTTGTGCCTGGAAGATTCAAACAAAGATGTGGTCCACATATCAAAAAGATCTGACACTATAATCTTAGAAAGTGTGAAAAATGGGCTTATGATGGTAGTATATTTTTCAAAGAGGAACAGATGTCATTTACATAAGAAAACAGTGTTTACAGTTCCAAGAAAAGTTAGAGAGACACGGGGTGCAGCGGGGGAAGGCAAGGTGGTGTGGGAGTTCCCATGCACTCAACTCAGGGGAAGGGCAATGCAAGTGGTCAGGGGTATATGCTCACCAAAAGATTACTAAAAATGTTTAATCAGCAAGAGGACTACTTCTCCTCAAAGGACAATCTCATTACACTGAGCTTATGACTGTAGTGTGGTCACAAGAAATATTTTTAAGATGCTACGGAAGGTTGTATACTGCCTTTGTATCTAAGAGGTGCAAAGGGAGGCAATGAAATGAAGCACAGATAAATCAATGGGTGACAAAGAAAAGATCCTGGGAAAGATGGACCCCTCCTGTCCCAGCTCCCTGCTGCACCCACCCTTACTGTCCCTTCAGCAGCCTTCCGTCTAGTGAACTCACCACGACCAGCCCTTCGGATGGAGTGGACGGGCTACTGCGTCTGGGAAGGGAGAGACATGTTCGAGAAAGACTGCCTGCGAGAGCCTCGGGAAGAGAGGCTGTCTGAGAGGGGCATCTGGAAGCCAAGACGCCTGGGAGAGTTGCCTGAGACTCCAGCCTGCTGTCTCTGAGGAGGATTCACCATCACTGGACTCCGGGTTTCCTTGTCTCCTTGGAGACGCTCAGTACATGCGTAGGTGTACAAGTGGGCAGAGTGAAGATTTCATTTATATCATATAAGAAAAATAGTCCCCACTGCAAGGTGCCTGCAGGAGCAAGAACCCCTCCTCCTACTATGTATGTCCCCTTAGTTATTTCACATGAAGGTTTTACTGCTTTTTAATGTAGGAAAGGGAAGTGTTATATATTTTAATTGCTACCGTCAGAGTTCCCAGGGTAAGCAAAGAAGGGTCTGGCTACTAGTTGGAAAGGCAGACAGAAGGTGTGGAGATGAATGTGAAAAGAATGTGCAGAGAAAGATATGGTGGGGAAGAGGAGAAAGGTAAGGTCCATCTAAGACCAAAAGGGATCAAGCCAAGAAAATCAGAGTAATGGCAACTCCAGAGCCACAAATATTTGTTAAAATAATTTACCATGTTTCATCAAATTCTTGGAGAGCAGGAATTTGATTTTCAAATACTCAATTCTCAGAGAATCTACACAATAAGCTTCTCATTTAAGCAAAAGGCATACTATTAAGTGTCCTTAAAAAAAGTTCATACACACAAAGAAACTACTCTGATATGAGCATGTTCTCATAAATGCACTTCAACAAGAGAAAGCATAGGACTCAAAGTTAAATTTTCAACAAATGTTTACTGAGCTGGCTCTATACATCTCAAAATTAGCTACTGGAATCCTTGCAATTTTCCTGCTGGGAAGAAGGGAAAAGTCATTTATGTGTAGAACATAGTTTTCAGACCCAACATGGGATATATCGAATTACACAGTCACGTAAAGAGCGCCAGCCTTTTCACAGTATTTCAGACAAAAGCCCCAGCAAAGAAGAGAATTAAAGATAGAAGCACAGGAACAGAAAAGACTGAGGATCTTGTATGAACATGAAAGAAATTTTAGTCAAACCACTGAAGAAAGAACAAATGATGAAAATGTGTAATGCATGCATTCATGCTAAGTCACTTCAGTCGTGTCTGACTCTGTGACCCTACGGACTTTAGCCCGCCAGGCTCCTCTGTCCATGGGATTCTCCTGGCAACAATACTGGAGTGGGTTGCTGTGCCCTCCCTCCAGGGGATCTTCCCAACCCAGAAAGAACTTGCATTTCTTATGTCTCCTGTACTGGCAGGTGGGTTCTTTACCACTGGCATCATTGGGAAGATACCCTGGAGAAGGAAATGGCAATCCACTCCAGTATTCTTGCCTGTAAGATCCTATGGACAGAGGAAACTGGTGGGCCACAGTCCATGGGGGTCACAAAAGAGTCAGACATGACTCTGCAACTAAACAGCAGATTTCGTCCTCAAAATGAACACAAACAGGGAAAACAACTTCAAATATTGGGATAGAGAGACAACGCTAGTGCAAGGAATTATTTATCTTGATATGAACTGTTATGAATTATCCCATAATAATTCCCTGGCCTCCTCATCAGTATGAGAACAAAGGTGGGGCAAAGCACTAATACTCCACACCCTTCAAAAAAGTCAACTGCAGTCTCAGCCAGAATGTGAAAGCCTTATTTATTAGAATTTATAAAGTGCAATGTTTTCAATCATTAAAGGGCATTTGCTTTTCGGATTCCCATGATACTTAAATCACTGTAATCTGGATTTAAAATCACCAAAAAGAAGAGAAATAAATCCTTTGTGTATGAGACTATGTATTTGACATTATCATCATTATCATAGAAATCCCCAGTATCTACTGTGTGTAGAGTCTAAGATGCTTACTGTCAAAGTCACTGTCAGAAAAACATGGGAATGACAGGTCGAATCCCATTTGGGAACTGCATCGGAGACCTGGATGCAATCTGTTCCCCACACATGCTGACTTGATAGTGAATTTTACCTGTTCCATGCACCAAAATCATGAAAAGGAGATTCATGTCTTTCATCTCAGATTCTACTGCCTGAACCTCAGAGATGTGTCCCAACACAGCTAAGAAATGAGGATGGATTTTTTTACATTTTTATAATAGCATCTCAGTCGTGACTGAAGAAAGGTCTCTTAAGACATATTGTTTCAAGATACAAGTAGATTCTTTGGGCTTCCAAATAAAGATATACATAGCTACTGTGTGTGTGTGAGAGAGAGAATATGAATAAATAAGAACTTGTAAAACACTGGTTTCAGCTGTGACTCAAGTTGCAGACCAACTGTTAGCGTAAGTAACTTAAAAGGTCCCATACAATCTCTGGAGACCTTTTTCTCTCGGTGGCAGTTTCCTGGGCTGGGTTAAGTCAACACTTCCTTTAGAACAGATGTGACAATCGCCTGGCCTTGGATAATGTGGTGCTGTACTTGACGGCCAGGCCTGTGGGTTACAGTAAAGATACAGGTTGAAGATGTCAGCATGGAGGCAACTGATAAAGCCAGCCACTTACAGCCCAGCTGCACACAATTCTATTTATCTTTCTTCAAAAGCTAAAATCAATCGCCCTGCGAGCTAACAGGAGCAGAAGACATACACTGCCTCCCTCTCTTGCTTGGTTGCCGTCGAGGCCTCAGTCTCTTGGAGGCACCTTGTGGTAGGCACGCCGGGGACCACAGCCTACACTGGGCACAGAGACTCAGGGGGACTGGGGCTGGGTTGTGAGTTTGGTAGCATGCTAGTCAGTTTCACCCTAACTGGGGACCTGGACAATTTTGATACATTTTTCATTCTTTTGGTTCCAGATGACTTCATTCTCATCACTGCCTCCCATTCCTAGTAAATAAGTGCCATCTGTTATTTACAAATTACATTTTACATAAGCATGTTTGCCACTTTTGAGGTATTTACATCTCGAGTTCATAGCAGGTGCTTATATTTGGGGGTGAGGCATCCTATGAGGTACACTATGTTTAGCATGTTGATCAAGGTAGCCAACATTCAAAAAACATGTTTATCATAGTTTAAGAAACACCAATGTGTTTACCTAAAATATGGTTTGAGTAAATGTGCGCATATACATAAAAGCAAGCCAGTAGAAGAAAATTTTTTTTTTTTTTTTATGTAACACACTTAATCATGAGGCTTGAGATCAGTATTGACGCATGGAAGTCTTAAAAAAAATATGAAGCACTGTGGCATTTTAGGTCAGTTCAGTTCAGTCGCACAGTCCTCTCTGACTCTTTACGACCCCATGAATTGCAGCCCGCCAGGCCTCCCTGTCCATCATTATCTCCAGGAGTTCACTCAAACTCATGTCCATCGAGTCAGTGGTGCCATCCAGCCAGCTCATCCTCTGTCGTCCCCTTCTCCTCCTGCCCCCAATCCCTCCTAGCATCAGGGTCTTTTCCAATGAGTCAACTCTTCACATGAGGCAGCCAAAGTATTGGAGTTTCAGCTTTAGCATCAGTCCTTCCAAAGAACACCCAGGATTGATCTCCTTTAGGATGGACTGGTTGGATCTCCTTGTAGTCCAAGGGACTCTGAAGAGTCTTCTCCAACACCACGGTTCAAAAGCATCAATTCTTCAGCGCTCAGCTTTCTTCACAGTCCAACTCTCACATCCATACATGACCACTGGAAAAACCATAGCCTTGACTAGACAGACCTTTGTTGGCAAAGTAATGTCTCTGCTTTTGAATATGCTATCTAGGTTGGTCATAACTTTCCTTCCAAGGAGTAAGCGTCTTTTAATTTCGTGGCTGCATTTTAGGTCATGGGTCAGCAAATTTTAGTCCGGGGACCAAATCCAACCCATTATCTGTTTTTGTTCAGCCCATGAGATAAGAATGGTTTTTACTTATTTAAACAGTTGGGAGAATAACAACAAAAAAATTTTTTTGACGTGAAAATAACATGGAATGTAAGTTTCAGTGTCCACAAATAAAGTTTTATTGAAACACAGTCACATTCATCTGCTTCCGTATTACCTATAGCTGCTTTTAGGCCACAAAAGAGAGTTACGTACTTGTGACAGAGACTATTAATGCCTACAGCATTTCCTGCCTGGCCCTTTACAGGATAAGTTTGCCAACTTGTCATAGGCTGCTATCTGTAATCCAAGATTCTCAGAAGATTCTATGGGACACAATTTTATATAAACAGAGCTTTCAATCAGTTGGCCAGAATAATTTTAGACTTGAGCTAAGATGCAAGGATGTTACTAATTAGCTATTCTTAAAAGCTCAAACACATTTTTTTTATTTTCTGAGGAAGAACTGGGACAGGAAAACAGAATGTATCCACGTGCTCCTCTATCTGAAATTGTTTCAAACTACTTGCAAACGCTGAACACGTGTTTCTTCTTTCCACAGGTCATTTGTAGCTGTTCAGAGTGGATCTCATTCTAGAATGAGGCTCTCGGCACTCAGCACTCAGCACTCTGCATAAAGACAGCACATGCCCTATTGGGCAGTGGAGAAGGGCTGGTGGCTTCCTGTATGCCTGAAAAGCTGTCCCATTTCCAGCTTCAAAGGCTGCTCTGAGTCAGCCATCCTTCGTCTAGTTTCTTTTCCTAGATTCTCCCCACCCCTCAAGATCAAACTTGTTTCTCAGACAATTCCACAGACTAATCAACAGTCATTGTGCAGATTGGGTAGGAAGACAATCCAGCAATAAAAAGTCGTATGGGAAGTTTAGTAGGAAAGAAGTCATGTTCTCTCCTCTATTTTTCAACCTCTATAGACAATTCAAGTCCTCTAGAGAGCTTTTTCGCCTAATCTGCTATCTTGGTCCAACTCCATCAACTAATGACCATATTAACAGGAATACTCATCATGGAACCCAGTTTGAAGATCACTTTGTAGTATTACCCAGAAATGAGTGTGCAGGGAAACTCCATCACCCCCTTGCTCTGGACATGATAAGCATCCAGCACATGATGAAAAGCAGGTCTGCAGGTTACTTTAAGAAAAGAAATGACAGTGGCTGACAGAACTAGAAGCATTTGCACAGAGCCAACAACATTCCAAGGCAGTGAGTTTTCAAAAAAAAAAAAATGCAAAAAAAAAAAAAATATATATATAGTCAAGAAACAACAGTTAGAACCTTACATGGAACAACTGACTGGTTCAAAATTGGGAAAGGAGTATGACAAGGCTGTATATTGTTACCTGTTTATTTTACTTATATGAAGAATACATTATGAAAATGCCAGGCTGGATGAATCACAAGTTGGAATCCAGACTGCCAGGAGAAATAGCAACAACCTTATACATGAAGATGACACCACCCTTATGGCAGAAAATGAAGAGGAAGTAAAGAGCCTCTTGATAAAGGTGAAATGTGAGAGTGAAAAAGCTGGCTTAAAACTCAACATTCAGAAAACTAAGATCATGGCCTCCAGTCCCATCACTTCATGGCAATTAGAAGGGGAGAAAGTGAGAGCTGTGACAGATTTTATTTCCTTGGATTCCAATCACTGTGAATGGTGACTGTAGCCATGAAATTAAGACACGCTTGCTCCTTGGAAGGAAATTTTTGACAAACCTAGACAGCATATTAAAAAGCAAAGACATCACTTTGCCAACAAAGGTCTGAATAGTCACAGATATAGTTTTTCCAATAATCATGTATGGATGTGAGAGTTAGACCATAAAGAAGGCTGAACGGCAAAGAATTGATGCTTTCAAACTCTGGTGCTGAAGAACACCCTTGAGAATCCCTTGAACTTCACGGAGATTAAACGAGTCAATCCTAAAGGAAATCAACCCTGAATATTCATTGGAAGGACTGATGCTGAAGTTAAAGCTCCAATACTTTGGGCATCTGATGCAGAGTCCTCGTTACATTGGAAAAGACCCTGATGATGAAGGAAGAGGAGAAAAGGATGGCAGAAGATGAGATGGTTAGATAGCATCACTGACTCAATGGACATGAATTTGAGCAGGAGATAGTGAAGAACAGGGAAGTCTGGCATGCTGCAGTCCATGGGGTCACAAAAAGTTGAGAAAACAATATGCACAGAATTTACAAATGGAGCAACTTGGTTATCACAAGAAAATGGAAAAGTGAGCTAATCTCACAGAGGGAATTCAGCCATTATGAATATGAAAATATTAGGTGTCCAAGGAAAATTTCGATTCTAATGACTGTATAAATACTAGATACACAAAGAAAGATAGCGCCACAGCAGACTCTCAAGTCATTACTGGTGACATGGGGGCTTCCCTCGTAGTTCAGTTGGTAAAGAATCTGCCTGCAGTGCAGAAGACCCAGGTTCGATGCCTGGGTTGGGAAGATCCCCTGGAGAAGGAAATAGCAACCCACTCCAGTATGCTTGCCTGGAAAATCTCATGGACAGAGGAGCCTGGTGGGCTGCAGTCCATGGGGTCGCAAAGAGGCAGGCATGACTGAGCGACTAACACTTAAGTAAATAACAATCAAAAACACATTCTATTAGAACTTTAATACACAGAAAGTCACAAAAACCAGTGAAAAATCATCCAAGAACCTTTTCACCAGTCACTGTTTGGTCTAATCTGTGATGTACAAATAAAGACGTAGACTCTGTGCATTAGTTCACTGGTAGTTGATTCACTTGACCCCACCCCACTAAAAGCAGGTGGGGCTGACAAGCAATGCCTTACATTATCTGGGGTACTGGATTTGGATCAAGGACCTAGAAGAGAAAAGTTCTATGTAGCATCATCCACTCTCAGAGCTCTGACAGCTTCATAAAGCGTCCTATACTTCGAAGGTGTTCTAGAGCAGTGAGTATTTAGAGGGCATGGCTTTCTCCAAATGTGCCACAGCCTCTGCAAGTGAGTTTACGAGACAATAGCTGGACGGACATGGTAAAAAACTGGAGCAGAGACCATCCCACTCCTACAACTCTCCAAAACTACATGTTCAAGTTAAGACCAAAAGGGACACGAAACGGAAAAGTCAAAGTTCCCCATGGTCATCACTGTCCTAATTGCAAAGACAGAGCGATAAGCAGTGTTGCCCCCACCTGTGGGTGTGGGGAAAGACGAAGCCACCATACAGCGTCCCCTCCACCACTTGGACCACTGCAATTTCTTTACTGTCTCACACCAGCTCAAACCTCTAGATCTACTTCCAAGGCCAGTTTTCCCACATCCTTACTGATGTGATTTTATATCCTTTTTTTAAAAAAAAAATATTTATTTTTAATTATTTGGCTGCATAGAGTCTTAGTTGTAGCATGTGGGATCCAGTTCCCGGATCAGGGATCGAACCCAGCTCCCCTGTATTGGGAGCACAGAGTCTTAGCCACTGGACCACCAGGGAATTCCCTGGTTTTATATTAAGTTATACCTAAGATGGTGATCACTGTTATGACATTTAATAGTCATATATCCTTTGCTTTACTTTAAAATCTAACAAATAATGCAAAGACATGAGTACAGGTAAGTTGGGAGTGTGTCTGTGTTTGTATGGAAATGCAGGCAATCTATTAGAGTGTATTTTCTTAGGAGAAAAGATGACAAATGTCATTTCCTTTTTCTTTTTTAAAAACACCTCAGAAAAGGGAAGGAGAACAATTCTGCAGCTGTGCTTTTGCACCACGCCATGATTCACCAGCATTCATGTTGCTGCTGCTGCTAAGTCACTTCAGTCGTGTCCGACTCTGTGTGACCCCATAGACGGCAGCCCACCAGGCTCCCCCGTCCCTGGGATTCTCGAGGCAAGAACACTGGAGTGGGTTGCCGTTTCCTTCTCCAATGCATGAAAGTGAAAAGTGAAAGTCAAGTCTCAGTCGTATCCAACTCTTAGCGGCCCCATGGACTGCAGCCTACCAGGCTCCTCCATCCATGGGATTTTCCAGGGAAGAGTACTGGAGTGGGGTGCCATTGCCTTCTCCAAGTATTCATGCTACAGGGTTCAAACGCCATCTCATGCAGCCACTACAAGAGACACAGAAATACCACAAGGTAGACAGGAGGAGGCATTTTGCTATAAGCCCCACCCCCAAAGGAAACTTAGGAAGCAGAAAAAGGGTCAGTAAACCCTATATTCACTTGCAGTTATGAATAACCTTTTTTATTTTAAGGTGTGTATAAGATGCTTCCTGCCAAATAAGGAAAGAGTTAGGAATTTTCATAAGACAGAAAAAGGACATCTATGATCCTCTTGCAAAAGCAGCTGAAATAAGTTTAATGACCACAGTCAGTCAGAAAGTCTGTTTGAAGTCTTATATAAGAGGGGAGAAAAAGCCCCACCATCACACTCTTACTCCATATACCTATTAACACAGGGCCCTATAACCACCTTGCTGAGGCCTCGGTTGGCTGCTCCTGGCTGGAGTCAGTGCCAGACGCTGAATCACCACCACCGAGTCTCAGGCACCTGAGTTGTGTTTGGAAGGATTCCATTCAAGCACTGCCCAAGCCTGAGCCTGTCTAGCTTATGAGAGTTGACAAGACCACAGCCTGGGGTGCTGTGACTGGAGGCAGCATGAGCATTGCAATGAAGTCAAACAGAAGTCAAGTTTATTACAGAATGTCTAAAATGTTAAGCTGGATGCTGCAGCAAATCCATTTCCCCTTGTTAAGGAAGGACCAGACTGTATCCAAAAATGAGTAAATACACTGGCCTGGTCCTTTTCCATGGTTCCAAAGTAGAAACGGGGTTTGGGGGGGGGGGTCAAATGCAAGAATAAATGAATCAAAGGGATCTATGAACTCACTGTAATAACCTGCTGTTTTCTGCAATTGCTTTTTATGAGGGTGCAGCCCGGTGACTCTCATTATGAATAATCCAGATTCTTATCTTTTCATACCTTGGAGTGAGACTTGCTAATTTTGAAAGCTGCAGAAAAACCAGGCTGGAATCATGCTCAAATAAAGAAGAATTTCCTATGATTTTACTAGTAACACTGGACTTATTTTCAGCCCAAGCAAATGATGCTATATCCCCTTTTCTTCTTGTGACGTAAACCACATGTACTTCTGATGCTCTAAAAGGAACTTAAACCCTTAGAATAATTCACCTTTGCTAATTACCTTTCTTTCCTTAATTGAATTTTAGTCAAAGAAACAAGAGGGAGAACCAAGTTCAGCTGAGATAAAAGACAAAAGAAAGAAACAGAAATGGGAAGAGGAGAAAGATCAAAATGGACTAATAATCTAAAATTTGGAGCTAATTGTGATTTGCCTGGTGGTCCAGTGGCTAAGCTGCAGTGCTGCAAGTGCAAGGGCCTGAGCGTGACCCCTGGTAGAAGAACTAGATCCCACATGCTGCAACTAAAGACCCCACGTGTCGCAACTAAAAGACCCCACGTGTCGCAACTAAAAGACCCCACGTGTCGCAACTAAGACCTGCTACAGCCAAAAGAATACTTAGGAAAAAAAAGTTTGGAACTACTCACTCTTGGCCAAAGTTAGCCTAGATAGAAGAATCCAAGTATTTTCTAATAATTTACACTTTCAAAGCAGTCATTTCAAACAGCAAAGATCACACCTGCATAAGAACTTAAAGAAATGAGGAACATCTAGAAACAGGGGGCAAGGGGAAACTAATAACTCCCCATGTTTTAAATTACTAAAATAAAAATGATGTACTGGACTGCTTACTATGTGCCAGGCACTATGCCAGTTAGTTGCTTTACACTTAAAAAAAAATTTTTTTTTCTTTTGTTCCCAAGCATTTCTAAGGCAAGCAAGGGAAACATTTATAATTATCGATGTAAAATGGAAAAGCTAAGATGGTGAGGTTTGGTGACTTGCCCAAGGTCACAAGTCTAGTGAGTGGTTAGGAGAGAAATACAAAAACAAACAAACATTGTCTTCTGAGAACTTGATACTCACATTCTACCAAGGTCAATGATTAGACCAAATATGGCCAAGTGTAATTCTGGCATATGGACACACAGTCCTCTGGAGCCAAAAAGGCACAAATGAATGTGCACCCCACTGCCTTGGGGATGAAAGAAAAAGCCTTCCACAGTATCACACGTCCCAGTGTATTTGCCTCTTTTCCCCACACTGAAGACTTGCTTTTTTTTTTCCCAACCAGATCTTCCTGTTCCCAGGACTCTTGGAGTCACAGTCACATCTGTAATTCTCTCGTGTTCTCTGCCTGCATTTACCTGGCATCCAAGTATCTTCTCCATTTAAACTTTACCCTTCCCAGGCAAATATTCCAAGATCTCATCTATAAATAGAATTGTAAAGAGTTGAATTCAAAGAAGCAGAGTAGGATGGTGGTTGCCAGAGGCTGGAAGGAGGGGAGACAGGCAAGGTACTCGTCAAAGGCCACGAAGGTTCAGAGATGAATAAGCTCTGCGAATGTAACCTATAGCACCATGACTATACTCAGTAATACTATACTACATGCGTGGAGTTTTCCAAGAGGATACATCTTAAATCCTCTCACTATATACACAAAAGGGTAATTATATAGAGGTGATGGACAAGCTATTTAATTTCAGTGTGGTGATCTTTTTGCAATGTACAGCTATATGAGAACAAGCTGTACACCTTAATACACATACCATTTCTTTATGTCAAACTTATCTCAATAAAGTTGTTTGAAAAGTAAAATATCTTAAAAAAAAAATAACACATTCTACCTTTTCCTAAAATCTCATCCAATTTCTTCAGGTAGTGGAATCCTTCCCTTGGGACCCCAGGGAGCAGAGGTGCCTGTGAGTGCCGCCAGCATCCTGGGTCTCTACTGCTAGGAGGGCCATCCCCAAGCAGGCAGACAGGAAGATCTCCAAAAGCCCCTCACAATTATCGACCCAGGGTGAACCATCTGATGCTGATGCTGTCACCATCATCCTCTGACGCTGATCCTTTCTTCAAGCCCCAGTAGGGACATGTCCCCGTTGCATGGGTTCAACTGAGCCAAGCTCGGACTTTTGCAGAAAGAGCTGTTCGTACAGCAAACAAAGGGGACGCTGAGCTGAGAGAGGACAGATTTCAGTTTGACTGAAGTCCAGCTGCAGTTTATGCAGTCCAACACCTGTGTCTCTGCTCCCCCTTTGTTTAAGTTCAATCCACCTTTCTCCACATTCCAGGCGGGGCGAGTCCAATAGGATTTCTGGCCCTTGTGCTTACAATCCACTGTAGATTCTCACATTCTACTATAGCTCCCTGTTACTTGTCTAAGTGGTGGTGGGGGTGTTAAGTGATTGAGAACTTCTAGGATCTACTCTGTTACCCACTTCCAAATACACAATACAGTATTATTAACTTTAGTCACCATGCTGTATGTGACATCCTCAAAACTTATCTTTATAGCTTTTGACAAACCACCCATTTCCCTAATCCTCAAACTCTGGCAATCACCCACCTGTTCTTTGTTTTTATGAGTTTTTTTTTTTATGAGTATCATGTTAAATTCCACATACAAGTAAGATTATAACTATTTGTCTTTCTCTGACTTATTTTACTTAGCAGGACGTTCTAAAGACCCACCCATGTTGCTAAAAATGACAGGATTTCCTTTTTATGGGTGAATATTATTCCCTGTGTATGTATGTCACATACATATATGTGTATATATGTGTGTACATACATACACATACATATACATATGTGCATACATATATATACACATACATCATTCATCTATCAAAGGACATTTAGGTTTTGTTTTTCCATATCTTGGCTACTGTACATAATGCTGCAATGAACATGGGGCTGTAGATATTTTTTCCAGGTAATGATTTCATTTCCTTTGGGTACATACCCAGAAGTGGAATTGCTCGATTGTATGACAGCCCTATTTTTAATTTTTTGAGGAACTTCCACACTGTTTTCCATAGTGGTTGTACCATTTTACATTCCCCCTAGCAGTGCAGAAGAGTTTGCCATTCTTCATATCCTCACAAACTCTTTGTTATTTATTGTCTTCTTGATAAGAGTCATTCTAATGGGTGTGAAGTGACATCTTACTGTGGCTTTGATCTGCATTTCCAATTAAATGTATCCTAAAAACTTGTGATTCCTGGCTGGTGGGGATAGGGAAGATACTAATGTAAGTTGCCATTCTGTGAGTATATATTGCCTGACAACTACTGAACAGTGCTGGTACACGATCTCATTTAATTTTCACAGTCCTTTAAAGCAGTATTATACCCAGTTAACATATACGGAAACCTAGGAACAGAGAGGTTAAATTCTACAGATTATGTGAGATAAACACAACCCTTAGCACAGCACCTATACATGACAATTACTTATTTAATGGAAACTAGTGCTACAGCCAGAGAAGGCGATGGCACCCCACTCCAGTACTCTTGCCTGGAAAATCCCATGGACGGAGGAGCCTGGTAGGATGCAGTTCATGGGGTCGCTAAGAGTCGGATACCACTCTGAGCGACTTCACTTTCCCTTTTCACTTTCATGCACTGGAGAAGGAAATGGCAACCCACTCCGGTGTTCTTGCCTGGAGAGTCCCAGGGACGGGGGAGCCTGGTGGGCTGCCGCCTGTGGGTCGCACAGAGTCGGACACGACTGAAGCGACGCAGCAGCAGCAGCAGCAGCAGTGCTACAGTACGCAGCCCCATAAATGAGAAAAGATATTTTGTGGGAAACAAAGATTCTTCTTCCCCAGTGATCTCAATCCACTCACTGGCTTAGCCCCTTTAGAGAGACACTGAGAAAACCAGAGTATTGTCTCATGAGCCCAGAGGAATCTCGGTATCCGGCTTGGCTATAAATTGTTTTATGTAGACAGAAAGCTTATCGAGTATGCCCAAGGTCACAAAGTCTAGCTTAGAATACCTTCCTTTATACTTCAAGAATGACATAACTCAAAAAGGCCACTAATGTACACATCCATGGACTTGGAATTCCTGCATTCACATGGGAGCTGCATTCACACGCTAGACAGGACAGATCATTACAGAAAAATTTAGAAATATCTAGAAGAATACAGTGAGTTAATCTAAGCAACCCTCAAAGGAACTTTGTAGTGACCTTTTGGAAGATCTGATAACTCTGGTCAAGAAATTAAGAAATATTTTCTCAAAAGGGAGGTTAAAAACAAAACTGTGTTCATCAGATGGACAACAGTGTTCACAGACTTGTGCTCATGGGCTAACAGTGATCTTCAAACTTCTGGTCACTGCAGCTTAAGGTGGAACTTGAGTCTCCAGGCATGAGGAAACAGGGATTCCCTGGGAATTTGGGGGAATTACTGACCTTGGGAGAGGCATAGCACTTCCAAAGAAAGACAGGTTTACTTTATAAAACATTAATGTACTTCTACAGAAGCAGCACATGGTCATGAAATGTCCATCAGTCATTCTGGCTGATTTGAATCCCAGCTCCACCACTTGCAACCTGTGTGACTCTAGACAAGTTACCTAATCTCTCTATGCCTCAGTTTCTTCAACTGTTAAAATGAGAAGAAATAACAGTCCATATATCATAATTAATATATACAACATGCACAGCCTAGGATCTGATGTCGAATAAGTGCTTAAGTTTTAAGTTGGAGAAAGATAAATAGTATATGACATCACTTATATGTGGAATTTTAAAAAGTGACACCAATGAATTTACTTATAAAACAGAAATAGACTCAGAGACATAGAAAACAAACTTATGATTAGCAAAGTGGGAGGGACAGATAAATTAGGAGTTTGGGATTAACATATACACAGTTTTATATATAAATATATATATAATAAAACAAACAAGGATCTACCATATAGCACAGGGAACTATATTAAATATCTTGTAATAACCTATAGTAGAAAAGAACTGGAAAAAGGATGCACATGTGCAGGCATGCTAAGTGGCTTCAGTCATGTCCGACTCTTTGCGACCCCATGGACTGTAGCCCACCAGGCTGCTCTGTCCATGCGATTCTCCAGGCAAGAAGACTGGAGTGGGTTGCCATGCCCTCCTCCAAGGAATCTTTCTGACCCAGGGATCAAACTCACATCCCTTATACCTCCTGCATTAGCAGGTTGGTTCTTTACCATTTGCACCACCTGGGAAGTCCAAAAAAGCATACATACATATATATACATATGTGTGTGTATAGAGAGATTCTGTACAGCACTGAATCACCGCCAGGCACACCTGAAACAAATGCAACACTGGAAATCAACTAGACTTCAAGTTTAGAAAAGCACTTAAAAATGATTACTCCTCTTAGAAGATACGAAAAATGCGTAAGTTAATTCAGAAAATAAAAAGTCAACTGTAATAGCCTCATCTACACATGATACCCTGCCAACATTTGGGGGCATGCTTATGTAAATTACTTTTCTGAAGCAAAACTGGAATCATCATTTACACACTTTTGAAAATCATTTTTTCAAATTAAAAACATTCTTTGAATGGAGATTTTTCAAACTTAATTTCTATGTTCAGCTTCCAACAAACAAACAGTTCTGGGAGCCAAACAACCTAAATTCTACCCCCACCCTATTCTAGAAACCTTCCAGAAAAGGTCTCAACGTAGACTTAAAACTGCAGATGGCATGTGACTAATTTTTATTTTGTTAGGTAGTAACCATAGGAAGGAACCCAAGACACATGAGAATTCAAGAATCACACAGCAACACTGAGGGTTAACAGAACGTTTCAAATCTTTTGCCCCCAAGCCCACAACCACAGAGTAACTTCTCACTTTGCACAGCCAATGAGCAGTGTCTGTTTTTTTTGCAAAGAACCAACTAACTTGATTTTTGTGGAAGTTAAATCGCCAACATCACGTTGAGTTAAAGCGAAACAAAACAAAAATCAAATTTTTAGCCCTATCTGTATCCAAAAAAACAAACAAACCCAAAAAACTCCTAACTTTGATGCTGAAGAGATTATAAGTCAGCATGATTACTCTCCAGCAGTTCCTCCCTTCCATCTCCATCAACACCACGCACTAGATTTATTTTCCAGTCCAGTTTCTTCATGGCAAAATACTTTCTCATGAGACTGCCTGTGGTCAGGGCTGAGTATGTCACAGGAAAAATGTTCCTCATGGCATCTAGATCATACCCTTTTCAGGTCTTGCCTGACCATGAAATACAGACACACCCGGAAATTATAAACTATTTTAACAAGAGGACGTTTTCCCACCTCAAAAGAGGGATCATCTTCACAGCCTACCTATGTCCCAAGGGTGTTCCGAGTATTAATGAGTTAGCATTAGTCAGGCACTTTGATTTGTACAGACAAAAGGCTCTGTATAAGTACAAAGTATCATGATCCAACTCAAGTGCCTTTCGGAGAGTCACCCAAAGTGACGAAGACAGGCAGTGGAAAGGTTAGTGCTTCTATGGTTGTCCTCTCCAGCACGAAGCCACCTCCCAGGCACAGGCAAGCAGGGCGATCCTGATGGAAGCTACACTGTGTTTGAGGGTTGACTGCACTGTTCCCTTATATAGTCAATGGAGAGGGAATCCCTCTGTGTTGATATTTCCAATTCACATTCCAAGACAGTATAGGCAACAAAACAGATTTTCAGCTGTGGTTTATAAGGGCTTGATATGACCAGGCCAGGCACTATGCTAGGATCGTTTGTTCAGGGTGTGGACACAGGGGGCAGCCCCTGCACAAAATCATGCTGCAGTTATTACAAAACGTGCCCGTCTGTGCATGTACATGTAGGTCAGTGCGTGCCTATGTATAAAGAATGTCGCCAGGCACTGATGCAAGCCCTGCCAGAAGATGAAAACAAAGAGAAAACATTTTTTTTTGGTTTGCTTGTTTAAAAAAAATGTACATTTCATGTAGAGACCTTCCCAAGGTCTCTAGAGGACTTGATCTGAGACAGCCAACAGCCCTGCAGGTCATAACAGTAAAGATGGAAAGATGTTTTGAGGGTATCTTGGAAACCTACAAGTAGACTCTCTGAAGGATACCACCTGCCTGACACGTTTTAAGAGAGAAGCAAAAGTTGGCCACTAATAAAATGTTGCTGCTCACTGATTACAGAAATTCTGGTATATTTTCCTTTAACTGAGCTGTTTATGTTTCAACGGAAAGTCATAATATAGCCTTCAACAAAACTGTAAGAACTGCTGATTTACCCAATGGCATCGTTATTTAAAACACACACGCACACAAACACACTCTCTCTCTCTCACTCACACACATCATAAAAACAGAGCTACTGAGGCAGGCAGAACTAAGGAAAGCATCTAGAAAAGCCAAACTACAGAACAACTAATCCTGGGAAATCCTGTGCCAT
Organism: Bubalus bubalis; assembly: GCF_019923935.1. Taxonomy (NCBI): domain Eukaryota; kingdom Metazoa; phylum Chordata; class Mammalia; order Artiodactyla; family Bovidae; genus Bubalus; species Bubalus bubalis. The sequence goes on along the minus strand of NC_059177.1, from coordinate 30,444,264 downwards.
AAAATCATCCACCGCAATAGATTAATTCTCAGTAACAGCTGGGCAGACTCTCAGAAGGCATATAGGCTCCTGAGTCTTAAGGGTTAACTTGGTTGCCTTTAGAAAAAAGAAAATGACACATATAATTTCCTTTTATCATAAAACAATGCATTTATTATTTTCTGTATGTCTGTTAAAGGGCATGGCTTTCTGAGTGGAAAACAAAACAGAACTTGGTCACATGTTTATTTGCTTCAGCTACTCCCTTCCCCTTCTGATAAATAATCAAACATGCCATCCAGAAAAAACAAAACCAGCGAGCTGGGAAATTTGATGGTCATCAAATAGACTGCGATACCAAGAAAAGCAGCCCACTGTTCCCACACTGGGTTTTCGGCCCCCACACCTACACTAACATCTGAGTAAATATCTCCAGTCACTCTTTCCATTTTCCCTGCAATTACTCCTACTGTTATACAAATTGTCCTTAAGGCAGTCTCAAACATAATTTTTTTTTTCCTCACAAAGTAGAACAACTTCTGAACATGAAAAAGTCAGCCTAGCAAGAGCCATACACATATACACACACATGCACTTACTTATTTTATATATAGAAATGTTTCTTCCTTGAGAGGTGGGGGGACAATGGCCGAGCCTACTTCTTTTTCTGTTCTAATAGATGGCTGATTTAGAGGTTAAAATTTAAGTATATTTAGTCTGGGGACTAACAAACAAGGTTTAGAGTAGTAACAATTCCCTTCAGATCAAAAGAGCTAATTTTCTACTTCCTGTCTATTCCCTGACCAGTACATAGTAAAAAAAAAAAAAAAAAAATTAGCACCTGGCTTACCAGTTATACCAAAGTTGGGGGTCAGGGTTGGGGGAGGGGTGTGGGGAGAGGGGAGGGGAGCCCAAGGGATGTCCACAGCAGACAGGAAAAGGTGGAACCTTATTTAAAAAAATGACAAGCCATGTGTCGAAAAAGTCATTTCAAGAGAAAGGACCCAGGAGCAACCACATGGCTCTTGGGCACAGAGAGAAGCAGCAGCCCTGGTCGGAGGGCTCTCCCTGCCATCCTAATTATCCACGATGAGCATTCTGAAAAGACCCTTCCCACATCAAAGTTAACAACCATCTCAGAAAGTGAGGCGGGCTTTCTCTTTCCTTTTCGCAGTTCACTCCATTTAAACAATAGTAATATGAATGAGATAATGACCGTGCTTGTTTCAGCAGTCTGACTTTTATTGGCATGAAATTGGTACAAATATTATCAAGACCGATGCACAAACGACGACGGGGTCACGACGCATGCATCGAGGACAAGCCGGCAGACGCAGAATTACCAAGGCACCGTCCCCACACCCCCCGACTCCTGGTGATAACAGGAAGGAAAAGAAGGCGACACAAAACACCATCACAAATAAGCAGAGCAAGGTTCTCATCTCTGTTCAAGCCCCTAAACCGGTCCTGACAACCCGCGGCTGCTGACTTAGCTGAGAATACCCGAAGACACATTTGAAAGCAAGACTGAATCACTAAGGAGTTAGAAAGAACCGGTCCTCTCAAGGCTCTAAAAAGAAAAACGGCTTTGATGGGGGTGGGAGGGTGGTGGGGGGGAAGAACAGTAAACAAGTTGGATCATCTAATTTTGCCCTTCAGAGAATGTCTGTGCAGGAGTGGATCCCTACTTTTAAAAGTTTCACCCAGCAAAATGTTCCGTTTTTTTTTTTTTTTTTTCCTTTCCTTTCCTTTTCCTCTGGACACTTACAGAGAAAATGAAGACTTTGACCGAGAGAGCTCGCACTGTCTGCCTCTGGATTTCCGTCTTCTTGCTGTCGATGGTTCTGGCTGTTTCTGTGAAGCGGGGGTTGCCGAGTGGTAAAAAAGATGTTTGAATAAACAGGAAGTCCTGTGCGGCTGAAGTACACTCGAGGAGAAAACACACTGGAACATTGCCCTTTGTAGGCAACCTCAGGGACGCTTGCCTCCACAGTAGCTGCCCGGGCTCTCACTAAATGACAAAGAAACCGCAAGAATTCCTCAAGTAATTCTTCACTTTCAAAGTTGAAAGATCAGTTGGAGCTTGCAGGTAATTTTCAAAGTTGCATTTAGCACTTAAAGAAATCTATTCAGACTACACTGTATCTAAATCACTCCAGGTCTGCAAGCATGGACAGAGCATCAGAATTGCGCCCTGGCTAGTCCAAGCCCTAGCCAAACACAGCTCATTCACCCAGCCGAACACACAGCGACACGGGTTCTGGAAAACCTGCTCATGAGATATTTTTGTGATGACATTAACATAGGCAGGATGCCTCAAAGGGGGGGGAGAAAAAAGGAAGAAAGAAAATTCAGATTCTGCAGACTTTAGAGGATTTTGTCACATGTATTTTTAAAGAACACATCGCCTGCATTCCAGGGACATGCCCTTGAGCTTGCTTTTGCTGCTTTTCCTTTTCTCTGCAATCAACCCAACTACCTGTTTATCTCCAGATGCCTGGTTTGTCTACATGAACACTCTGGAACCCTCCCCAAACTAATTATCAAAGTCCTGTCTTCCGTCACCCGAGTAACTTGACAGATATTGTGAAGAAAAGTAAACTGCTGAAGGCAGAGAAGTCAGCTTGAAAAATAGGATGAAGAGTTGAACAGCCACATTCAAAGAAAGAAAAAAAAAGAAGGGAAAGACAAGGGGGAGGGGGAAGAGGAAGAAAAAGGATCCCTTCTAAAAATGCACCGCTGCTGTGGCAATCTTCCTCTGCCATGGAAGCAACTGATTCGTTACTGAGCGTGGAGTGCTGGACTGTCTGTCATCCAGGTGCTAATACTCGGCGAAAATAACTCACTGGGAACTGTCAGTGGGATGTTTACATAGGCCCCAATCTTTTCTTCATAGAAGGAAATTTTTTACTGGAATTCATCTTCTTTTGATCTCACATTCAAAGCAACGGCAGCTTGATAGACATTCAAGTCTGAAAGCAAATCCAGACGCTGAAGATAAACCGCCAGAATATGACAGGCAGAAGCATCTAAAGCTTATAAAAACCAAGAGAACAGCATGTCGCCTGAGTATTACAATAGCAGAAATCAAGAGGCATATTAGGTGGAACTGATCAGCCACAAAAACAGTTCAAAAGGCAGATCAGAGAAACAGAGGATAAGGCTAGGAGGAAAAAAAAAGGGGAGGGGGGATCTGGTTTACTGCCTTACCTCCCTTCTGAGCCCTGCAGCTCTTAGATGCCTGCCTCTCCACTTTTAGAAGGGGTGGAGTGTCCAATTCAAATGTTCCTGTTTAACTCAGCCAGTCTAGTTACAAACGCTGCAAATGACTTCCTAGCAATCCATTTCCAAGGGGCAAGGGAAACAGACCTTCACCGTGCTCAGTGTCCAGCATGCTGCATGGTATTAGCGTCATCTGCATCTGATCTGTAATGCAGTTTCAAAAGGCACATAGCCTGGGCGCCAGGAAAGCCAGCCCTCAACAGAAGAGCTCTAGTGCTTTGAGCCCTGTGCGAGACCTCTAAGCAGTCCGGTTACCTAAAAATGGCTCATTACCGAATGAATAGGAATGCTCCAGACTCCGTCACACAGATAGATGTGTTCAGGGCGATGGATAGAGAACTGTTCAACACCTACTCGCTTTGGAGTCAACTAAGGCAATTTCATAAAGGAATTATGGCAAGAACATTCTTAGAGGCACACAATTATTTCTTTTAAAAATAAGCCGCTTACTCTAATTAAAGTCAGTGCGTATAATGAAAAAGTAATTCTCCCAACAATTTTGTGCTTAGAGCTGTTTGTTAACAAACACTGAATGTGGACAGGCAGCATCAGGTTAAAGGGCAACAGAATTCCAAATTATAATTTAGCCTGCGGTTACTCCTGACTGCAAACACCTCCAGGGAGTACAGAGCCAGATCTTTTCTGCAGCACCCATGGATTTTGAAAATTAGCCCCTCCTCTCATCTCTGCATAATAACCCAACAGTGCAATGTGGATTTAAAAATCTACTAACCAATTTAAAAAGCTGTAATCAGTTTAGGGTTTGCCTCATGCAAACAAGATTCCTGGGTAACTAAGCTACACATTCGAAAAACAAACAAAACAAACAAACACAACAAAAACCCTCCCAGATTCTGAGCTGATTTTGTTAAAAGGCACCTTTGGTCACGCTTACACAGCTGTCTGATGTGCTCAGTTGGTCATTTGTCTTTAAACTGTACAAGTTCCATATATGAAAGTTGCCACTATTCTTCTCCAAGTGTAAAAAAAAAAAAAAGTTGCTTTTAATACTTACTCACCAAAAGTCTGCCAACTAAATATTCGACATGGCTATAATGGTTCCCTTTACCCCAAACTGGGAGGTTTACCATGTAAAGCGCAATGCAAATTCCTTTATATATTATAAAATGCATCTTTGCTCTGCAAAGAATGCTGTCACCCCCATGGTGATGCAAGGAGCAGGAACACTTCATTTCTCACGACCATTAAAAGTCTTTTTAAAAAATCTGCCATGTATAAAGACCTTCATTAGTATAATTAAATGACTGTTGGGGTTTTTTGATATAAACAACTTTTGATCTGTCCTTTAAAAACCTCATAACAATATCATTAAAGAGTTACCATTTTTAAAAGAGAAATTGTCTGCTTAGGGCCATGGAAGAGTAGCCATGCTCTGGGCCGCTTCCTCTCTCTCCCTTTCAGACTTCTCCTGGACTTGAATGTCACTGTAGACCTTGAATCCTTAAATGTGAAATGGCTTCATGCTAATTGCTCTAATTGCTTGAAGATGTGCAGGCAGGTGAAACCTGATCCCCGTGGCCATTGTAGAGACCAAGAACAACACTGGAATGTTTACACAGTGGTTTGATTTTAATAGACAGAAGGGCTGAGTTTAAGACAGCAAAAACACAGCTAATAGGTGACCCCTTAATGTAGTCCTCCTTTGAAAAAAAAAAAAAAAGAAAAGAACACACAACAAAAAACAATTTCATGTTCTAAAAGGCAGTGTCCTAAATGCCAAGGTTATTTGCTTGACTCCTGAACACACGTTACGTTGCACCTGACATTTACACCCGAAACTCTACCCCGAATACATTTTTTTTTTTTTACCTTAAAACAAAAAAGCACTTTATATGTCAGTCACCTTACAAACAGATTATGACTGTATGGTATTTCCAAGTAAGTGCATTCATTTAAATTTTAAATTGAATATTTTTCGCTCTTGCAAAACTCTTGGTCCCTTAAAGGAGAAGCCTTGTATCTCCTATTTTATCCCTTTGGTTCTTGGGCTCTCCCTCTGCCCCCCACCGCCATTTATGGTATCCCCGACCCATGTACATTCCTGGACTGCAGTTAAAGTTGAATCCAAACCCCCTCCTGTTGGTCCTTTAGACAAACGTGCATCCTTTCAGTACCTTTTTTCTTTGTAACTACTATGTGGGGCTGCGGTCTGCTTCTCATCCAGAGGGGCTAAGGCAGCCAGGGGAGTGGCTGACACAGTTATTCAGTGACAGTGGCCATTCTCCCTGGATATTTTAATCAACTGAGATGGATACAGAGGTTTGACAATGGCTCCCCAGAGCCCTCTCTTAACAGAGCACAAATGTAACCAATGCTGGACAGGAAATACACTGCAGCAAGACCAAGATAAAAATACAACAGCACCTATGAGGTGTCATTAACAAAAGGAAACCCACAGAAGTTCGGGCTAGGTTTAGACAGGTGTTGAGACAGACGTATATGTACATCAAGGATCTGAATGTGCAGGAATATTTCATACAGAGCCAAGCAAACTGTGAAACAGGAAGTAAGAATTAAACGTGTTACAGAAGAACACAAAACAGTGGTATGATTTTAAGGCTAAGCTGGGCAATTAAAAGCCATACATACATAATATACCTTGTAAATAAGAACCGAGGATAGGGAACACCCCACAGAGCTAGGAGCACATTCAAATAGCTATTTTCTAAGTTACGCTGTGTACTAAACTTCTAATAATAAATATAAAATGCACAAGAAAGGGGAGGGTGGGAGTCCTTTTAAAGTTATGAAACACTTTTAGTTATATACGCTAAGTAATAAATATAGGAGCTTGTATCACCTGGACTATTTGTCCCCAAATCCTGCAAGACAAAATGGTGAAACAGAACTACAGGGTAGAACACTTTTAAATTGCTGGTGCCTGATGCACACACTGTAGACACTCACACCTTGTTCTAAAAGGTACACTCTTCTATTAAGACCAAATTCTTCCTTCTCCAAAAAAGGAGGGGGCACAAGGAACCATTTATCCATTTAAAGATTAAGTATAAACTAGTCCAAGCCAGTGAGAGGAACATGGAGGGAAAAAGTAAACAGGCTCTCACCCCCCACCCCGAAAATAGTTCCCTTTTGAAAGCTCCATGCGGTGAGTGCCTGGTACCAAGGGCTGCCCCGTTCGCTGGAGGGGTCAGGAAAGCTATGCTAAACCGACAGGTTCCGTTTACAGCAGGCCAGAACTTTGTTTGGATATACTGGCCTTGCTCTCCGCCAGCTTAACAACAGATGGCTAGAAAACTTTCATTATGCTGCACAGGACTGAACTGCAAACAATCCAGAAAACTGTGAAAAGTTTAACTCCCTCGAAACCGATGTGCCAAACCAGGGCCTACCCAAAGCCAGCGAGCCAGTGGAGGGCCCAGGGAACATTGGAAATGATGGTCAAAAACAAGAGCACTTGCTCACTGCCCTCATCAACTCAAGGCACCATTCCAGATCCCAGAACAGCAGCAATCCACCCAGGTCTTGAGTTTAACCATTCAAAGCCCAGACCTTGTAAGGACTTGTACTGATGGGCCCCCTTTTCTTTCCCCTAAAATGTACTGTCAGACTTCCCCTCGCTTTGGGCGAAAGAAAATCTTCCTCCAGACAGTTCCCCGGCTCCCTTCCCACTTTCCTTCCCTCTAGAAATTGGGAGGATGATGTCAAATAGTCTTCCTCTAACACCCAGATTTAAACATGATTTATCCAAATCTGTCTATAATTTAAATATTCATTAAATCGATTCAATCACATGAACCCTAATATCTCCTAATGCTCTGAGACAGGTTATAAATGCACCTTCAAAGGTTTAATTCAATTGGCAATCTGAGAGGTCTTATCACTGGAAATGTGTTATTTCCATATTATTCAAGAAATGAACAAATGTGTTTTTCCACAAATGTATTTGAGAAGCTACCCTTTCCTGTTATTGAAAGAAAATTGTGTTTATTACTCCTTTAGCATAGTGTAAACTCATAAACGTCAACAGAGAGTACAAGGAAAACTGTCAACTAAATATTGTTTCCTTCATGAGCTGTTCTTCCAAGTCAATTACGCCTTTCAACTTCTGGGGCATTGTATGATAAACTGGCAGTAAAAATCATTCACATTAATATACCATGGTGCCTTGCCTGCAAAAGGTAATTAAAGAAGTAAATGACTCATAAGAATAGACATATTAGCTGCAAAATGAAAGGCAACTGAGCTGCCACATAAAAATATGTACCATTAAGATACTGCATTTTCATATTCCTGTAATCAGCTTCAGTAGACTAATGCTTATTTAATCCAGTTCTGTGCTAAGTCCATCAACAACTGTTTTTTGCTGTTTTCTCCTTGACTGAACATTATGAGAGCAGGTTTGGAATAAATACTGCAATGAGATTTTTGCATTGTCAATTGAAGAACAGGTTTTTACATTTTAAAATCGATTTTTCTTTCTCTGAGAAATACAAAGTAAAAAAGATTACTGATGGAGAAATATATATATATAAATTATATTATATAAAAATATGTATTATATTATTATTATGTAAAAATATAGAGAGACATGTCTGCTAGCTGGACATGTCTCTTTAAATGGTAGAACATTTCAGGGAAATATCTGTTTCCACATTCACTGTTTCTGACCCACACCATTATCAGCACAGGGGAAATGGTATCACGCCTTTACTTGCAAGATCTCTGCCACCTTTATGAAGTGTTCCCTTTTGCTAATAATGTCTCCATCAACATGAAAGGGTAAAGGCAGTTTATCCTCTGGCAGGGATGGTAGCCATCTGATTGGACAGAATCTTCTGGAAGAGAAGCAACTGTCCCTCAAATTAGGTGCGAATTTCCATTGTATGGTTTCCAAACTGACATTTGGCTTTCTTCTTCTCATCCTTCATTTCAGCCTTCCCTCACCAGGCCAGCCAACCCACAGGACAACATCATCTACGTGGTCAGAGAGTTTCCACTCAAGTTGCTCACCTCCCTGTTTCTGGAACCCAGATCTTGACGAGTGAGATGCATCTACCGTTTGTACTACTCATATTTCTGGGAACATGTAGATGCATTAACTGTCTTGGAGGCTGGGGAAGTGTCTGTTCTTGTCGTGGAAATTAGGGCTCTCTTTTGATGACAAAGATGCGGGCCTAAGGATTTGCCAATTCAGTTTGGGAGTTTTAGCTTTCAAAACTCTCGCAATGCCTCCTGTGCTCATGCCAGCAATGAAAATCAGCCTGGAAAACTGTCTTCTATCATGTTTGCCAGCAATTCATTCACTTTCAATAACATCTACAGGCATCTAGAGGAGGTCCTCTAAGTATCAAAAAATCGGAAAGAGATTCTTGACTTCTTTTTTCCTTTTTTTTTTTTTTTAAAGATCATAGGTTTTAAACGGAGGCAAAGTTCCATATTTCTACCTAAGTTGCACCTTCTCCCTTTCCCCCCTTCTGTGAGTACATAAATTTCTGTGGCTTTAAAACTGATGAGCAGCTAGCCAGGCCCTCAAGGACAGGCCAGGATGTGAGGTCGACCATACAAGGACCCTCTGCTGCCCATTTATCTTTTACTGGTTCTCAGAAATGCTGGTACCCTCTCAGATCTAGACTAGATCTTTCTTTGTAGTGTATCAGTGCCCCAACAATCGAGCAGACATCACTTGGAACCACAATTAATGAGCTCTAGTTCTTTTCCTAATTAAGGAACAAAGGTTCCTGAGTACATACACACATGGAAAGAGAAGAACAGACTTCTAATTGCTTCAAAATGGGATTTTTTCAAATTTAGGAAACATAATGGAATTGGGAAAGAAGAGCATTTCTACCATCCTTTACAAATAAGGCTTTACAAAATATTGTTAGCTGTTCTTAGTACCTCATTATCAAAAATGGAAAGTTATGAATACCATGCATGGTAACCTTTGTCTTCACATGAATTAATCTATAGGTACAAATACAATGATATAGGAATTAGCTTCTACGAATACACTGAAAAACACAAAACAAAATACAAGGCCTTTCTCTGAAAAAAAAAAAAAAAAAAAAAAAAAGGCGAGAAGGCAGCTCCTCTGAGTCTGATATTCCTCAGACCTTAGCAGATTAGGATTCAAACGTGTAATTAAGAAAGATAACCCCAGTTTTTATAGTAATTAGGGGCTGAGAGGAATAGGATACTATCTCTCAAAAGTGTTACAAATGCACCACACTTCTAAATAACCTGCAATGCCTGGAGAGCAGACTCACCACCAAGGGCATAGCTGCTCTTGGGGAGGGAACAGTAAATGACAGACTGGCGTTCAAGTCCATTAGCTGCTATGTGAGAGCAGCACATTCACTAGCACGCGACCTGTGAAAAATCTTACATCTCTTTAAATCTTTGAATTGGATTACCGCATTAATTCTTAAGAACTGCAATCCTTCAACCAAGTCAAATTACTCTCATTAACAGTGGAAAAACTGCCTCTGCAATAAGTTTTTTAAAAAAAGATATTTATTACCTATAATCACTTTCAGATACTTCACCTAGAAATATGATGAATGTAGGCTAACAACTTTGAAAATGGCAGCATCCTGATTTTGCATGTTAATTTCAGATTAAAAATAAAAATGAAAGGTGCAAGGTGTTTAATTTTTTTTTTTTCCACATCTGCAGGGCATTTCCTTTTAGTATATTATACCCCCTGATAAGAAGTGAACAGTCCCATTTTACAGGAGAGGAAATTGGGGCCTACATAGAGATGTTGAGCTGATTGTCCAAGTTCTCCCAGATAATTTGGGGCACAGGAGTCTCCCGGCCCTCTGTTCTGAGTTCACACTGCAGGAATTAAATCAGAAATACAGACTTCCAACGCCACTGCAACAAAACAACGCATGGACTCCTCTAAATCACACTCAGGGAATTAAAAGGCAGGCAAAATAAATGAAAAGATAGGAATGCAGCTTTGAGTGTAGAAACGATCCCCATAATAAACAAAACAGACGCTGGCTCTATGCTCCCATCACTGTATTTGCTGAGACTGTCTAACCAGCCCTGAGAATTCATCAAATAAGTGCTTTCACAGTGGTAGAAGAAGAAGAAATGTAAATTGATCTATTCTGCTCTTGTTGCTCCCTAAAATAGTCTCCTCGGAAATGTGAGAAGAGCTTGACTGATTCTGAACAACTTCTGGTACTTTATGGCAAATGAGCTCTTTGAAGGCCCACTAACCGCACTTCCTAGGCTCCAAGGATACTACTGCTCTAGTTCTGTCACTGCCCAGCAATAAGCTGGAGAGGGCGCGTCCTCTCCACCAAAAAGAGGAGCAACTGGAAGGGCCTTGGGCGGAGGAAGCCAGTCTGTGTTTAGTGCAACACATGATATTTTTTTTTTTAATCATATATTAAGGAATGAGAAGAGGTGAACATACAGACACAAGTTGCTTTTCAGAACTTGCTAGTGACCAGTACTTCTAAAGGGCTATAATAAAATGCTAACTGGAGTTCATAAAAAAACCCCACAGGACTACAAAGGCTCTGGAGTGACTTCTGAATCATCAAGAGGGGGGATAAAAAAGTATATAAATTGTGCTTAGGATAGTTGTACATAAAATACATTGATTTCAATCTAGGTAGTCTTTAGTTAGTAAATGATGATAAAAATCAAATAAGAAGACTATTTCTCTAATGACCCTACAATCTACTATAACCCTTTCTTTTATAACAACTTCCAAAAAATCAGTTGTTAAGATGAGCACTTTAATTCCATGTCAGATATGCAGAGTCTAATAATGGAAATAACATTTATTAATCTCAGTGTGAGTCAAGCGTTTGCTTTCACTGCCCTTCTGTCCTTCCAATGACCTTTCAAGGTGTGAATTATTGTACTCATTTTCCAGAGGAGGAAAATAGGGCTCAAGGAGGCTAACTTACCCAAGGTCAAGTGGGTAGAGGACTGCTTGGAGGTGAAGGTGAAGCTTAGGAGAAAATCAGAGAAGGGAGCTGTTCAAAGGTAAGCCGGGAGGAAAGAGGCCTCTGGCTTCAGGCATTAAAACTTAGCAGGAACCGGGGCTCCAAACATCAGGTGGTTTGTGATCTGCAGACACCTCACTCACCTCCTGTCCAGTGGAGCTGCCTATTTCAAAGGACAATATGGAAACTGTTCCTCTTTGGCACCACCATTCCTCAGAATCTCCCCTCTTGCAAGATCTTTATGACAGTCATTTGGGTGCTTTTCAAACAACAAATGCTTCAGCAGTGAGCTCATGATTAACTTGGTTCACTACTCTAGCAACTTTTCTAAACCAATGTTACAGTTACCTTTTCTATAAAACCTTTCATTTACACATCATTTTTGATGCTTCCTCTGAACTAGCATAGTTCTGGGCACGAGGCCTATGAAGTTTCCCCTTGCAAGGTATACAGTCTATGAGAAACAGATAAGATATTGGCAATCCACAAACCCGGAAGTAATTAGAGAGTCATTACAAAGGAAGCCTGAATAAAACAATTTCACATACTTGTCATTCTTAACCGACTAGGTAAGGCCATCAAGAAATTTGTCCATGAGGAGGTGATATTTAAGGTAAGACCTGCAAGTAGACAAGTAGACAAGACAGCCAAAGAGCAGAGAGAGAAAGGTCAAGGAGGTGGACCACAGAGGCTGAGAAAAAAAGAACAGGTTGAAACAATGCTAAAAAATGCTAAAACAATGCTAAAAACTTGTCAAATAGTAACAGTTCATTGCATTGTTCAAAAATATTATGCCTACCTCATCTATTTTTCAATTCTTTTAAGACAAAAAGCTTGCACAGATTATGAACATGCTTTTAATCAAATGGCCTAATAAATACAAAATGCATCAGATTGGCAAAAGGCAAAAAGGAATTTATGTAATTACTACTGAAAAATAAAGAGATTAGAGTTAGCCCTTCTTCCCGTCTTTACCTCTTTTTAACGCTGTAATGTATTGGTGATAGGCAGAATTCTAAGATGAACTTCCACATCCCTACCCTTTGTTTCAGATATTCAAGCAAACACTATCAAGGTATTAATCTGAAGGGTTTTGCAGCTGTGATTACAGTCCAAAATCAGCTGACCTTAGGAGAGGGAGATAATTTGAGCAGGCCTGAAAGAATCATATGGACTTCATATTTTGCAGTTTATATTAGGGTTTAGGGATCACAAACAGAGAAAGTTCAACATTTAAGAGTCAAGAAAGATGTGATGTACCAATGCTGTCAGAGGCGATCACATGGAACTGTGGGTAGCCTTTAGAAGTCAAGAGTGGCCCCTGGCTGACTGATAGCAAGGAAATGAGGATCTCAGTCCTACAACCCCAATGAACTGAATTTTACCAAAAACCTGACAGAGCTAAGAAGTAGATTATTCTCCAGAGCCTCCAGACAAGAACTCAGTCTGGGTAACCCCTCTGACACACTGAACCTCCTAATGCTCTGAGCACAGAAGCCAGCAGCTCTATGTCTGGACCTGTGGTCTACAAAACTGAGAGCAATAGATGGATGTCTTAAGCTGCTACGTTCATGGTAATGAGTTTATACAGCAAAAGAAAATCATTATATGTAGAAAAAAAGATGAAACTACATTGCCTGTATCTTAAGTAAATGGAACAGTTTCTCTTATTCAAAGAATAAGAACTTAAATGGAAGAGAGAATGGGAGAAGGGGAAAAGAAAGGAAAAACTGAGCTTGCTTTCCAGTCCTAAGAGGACTAATGTGGTGAACTAGGACAAGCCACTCACTTCTCTGTAGGCCTCACCTTCCACTCCTGTAAAAACAGATGATGAGAATGGGCAATGATGAGGGGCATCTTTGAAGAACACAGAGTTGAGGACTTTGAAAGCTGTAAAAGCACAATTCAAGATATGATGTGACTTTGGTACTGCTTTCAGGAGTCTTTTTGATTTTTAGCTCACTTTTCCAATTATTCCAAAGACCTGTGTTAATACTGATCAAGAGACAAATATGGAATCATCTTTGGATGAAAAGGAGCATCCCAAACCATTCTGGAGCATCTTTCAGACCATGCAAAGGGGTGGAGATACCTTCCAGGAGAGAAGGAAAGAGAGGTCAGCCTGGGGTCCTGGGGAGGAAAACCAGGTCTCCCATCTTCCTTCTTCCATCTGTTCCACAGTCATCTGGAAGGTGGAGCCTGGGTTCAAATCCCAGCTTCCCCCCACCCTGATGTAACTGCCTGGGCTGTGCTGTGGTTTTCACGCATATGAAAGGGAAGTTATGACACTACTACCTTCTAGGGCTGCCATGAGGAGTAAGTAAAATAATATATAAACTGCTTCTTAGGACGTGTCTGGCACCTACAGTAAGCACCATAGAAATACTGTTGTGTTATTATTACTATTGCTATGGATTCCAGAATAGAAGCTACTTTTCTTCTCCTCCAAAAGTCTGTTCTTTCCCCAAGGGAATTTGGAAAAATTTGGAAGATGGGGCTCAGGAAATACTGGGTTGGCCAAAAAGTTTACTCTGGGTTTTCTGTAAGATGTTATGGAAAACCCTGAATGAACTTTTTGGCCAACCTAATATGCAACAATATATCCATAATAAGGATTTTACCACTAATGCCTTTTCATGGTACACTATAAAACCCATCTAATCTCTGAGGAAAAAAGTGAGAAAACCCCTCTTCAGTCATGATTTTGCCACATAATTTTGCTCAAAGGGAAAAAAAGAGACTATCAAGGTCTTTAAAACCATGATTTATTGCTTTTCAACAAGTAGTTTGGGCAAAGCCAGAAAAGAGGATTCCCCTGCTGAAAGAGCAAAAGGAGGTAAGGAATTTCAGCCAGGGGGTCAGAGGCCAGCACAGCCAGGAAAAAAGACACAAGTAAAACAAAAATAAAGGCTGACCTTCGCCGGTGCATGCAGGGCACTGACTCCCTTCTCATCCTCACTGCCTTACTTGTCACCTTCCTACGAGGGCTGGGGAGTAAACAATAAAATCACTCTCCTGAAGTCACCCTGAGGGGGTAGGGCAGCCCCTACAAAGAGCCAGGGGCAGCTGTGCAGAGGAGACTCACCCAGAGCAAGTGCTGGGTCCCCACACCGGAGCAGCACAGGATGCCCAGCACCCAGGTGAGGTGGGGGAGATTCCCAGGCAGAGAGGACACAAGTGACCTGGAGTGAACAGGACCTGACAGGAGGGGCCAGAATGCCAGAAGCAGCTGAAATGAGACAGATGCTGCCACTTGCAGATCGTGTGCAGAAGCTGGGGTTCAGGTTTCTAAGTTACCAAATAGTGAAATTGACTCCTGGGGTGTGGGAGGTGTACAGTACCATGAATTCTAACACAGGTATACATTCATACACTCTACCAGGATCAGGATACAGAATAGCTCCATTACCCTCCAAGCCTCCTTGTGCTTCCGTTCATATTCACGCCCTCCCACCGTCTCTAACCCTTAGTCACCGCCCATCTATTCCCCATCGCTGCAGTTTTCCCTTTTCAGGAACGTCATATAAATGGAATCATAAAGCATACAATCTTTTGAGATAAGCTTCTTTTACTCACTCCAATGTCCACTGAAGCACTATGTACAACAGCCAAGACTTGAAAGCAACCTAAATGTCCACCAACAGATGAATGGATAAAGAAGATGTGGTACATTTATACAATGGAATGTTGCTCAGCCATGAAAAATGATGAAACAGCATCATTTGCGGCAACATAGATGAACCTAGAGATTATCATAGCAAATGAAGTCATAGAAAGACAAGTATCATATGATATCACTTATATGTGGAATCTAAAATACAATACAGATGAACTTATTTGAAAAATAGACTTAGAAAACAAATGTATGGCTACCAAAGGGAAAAGGTGAGAGGGAGGGATAAATTAAGACGTTGGGATTAACTTATACACACTACTATATATAAAGCAGATAATCAACAAGGACCTACTGTACAGCACAGGAACTGTACTCAGTACTCTGCAATAATCTATATGGGAAAAGAATCTGAAAAAGATATAGATATATGCATAAAAAGATATGCATAGAATTTAATTGCACTTTGCTGTACACCTGAAACTAACATTGCAAATCAACTATATTCCAACATGTAAAAAAATCTAAAAAGTAAATAAAAATAATATTTTTTTTTCCTCCAAGTCAGTACTTTGTCTCTAGTCAGGGATTATATGTGCAATCTAGAAAGCTCCTTTACAGTATGTTAGGGAGGAAAGACAAGAAGGATTTTAGGGTGGGGATGACTTATTAAGAATTAAAAAAATGTAGCCTGGAATTCAAGACCGGGCCCAATGTCTCTGGCACACAGGACAAAGACGGGGTGTTCTCATGGCATGGCAGGAGCCCGTGCAAAGCACCCCACTCAGGGTGATGCTTTGAATACTGTGACTAATGATGCCACGTAAAGGTGATGTCTTCCCGTCCTCTGATTTTAGTGCTGCTGAACCATCCTAGATAATAAATCAAAAAAGCCAGGGTGGCTATTTGTATGGTGAGATAAGGGAAATTAATTTCAATGCCCAAACACAGACCTCCTTATATTAAAAAATGGCTTAGCAATCCTAGTCCTTTTCATGAGAATTGTCTTGGCAAACCAACACACACAGAGGACCCATTCGCTCTCTGGGTTTTTAAGAGAAATACTGTTGTCTCCCAAGACTGGGAAGTCAAGGGGAAGAATCAGTAATAAAATGAGGTGCAAAAAAATAAAACACTGATTGAGCAGAAAATGTCCATGGACCTTCAAGAAAGGGAGGAGCATAGTAATAAATTGCACGTCGTCACATTCTTTCCACCTTTAAAAAGAAAAAACCCTCACTATGCTTTGCAAGCTATTTTAATTGTCTCATTTTCACCAAAAGTGCACAGACTTTCAGGTTAAAATGTGCAAAAATATAAATACCAGGACCATGGACAAGAGTATATGGAGCAATAGTGAGATTTCTAGGTGGAAACGTGGCTGGAACACAGAGTTAATACCTTGGCTGGATACTAACGGGAAGACAATGTGTAAGAAAAGCCCAGAGACTTCTCTGAGCTCCCCAGGGGTCATCCCCCCGCCATCCCCACTCCGCGCTGTGTTCAGAACAATGTAAAGCCATCCATCATCCATGAGCCCGCTCCACTTGCTGGCGCCAAGCGAGCAGGGTTGCCACCTGTCCAGCTTTGCTGTGAATGGTCCCCCACACAAAGTCCCGCTCTGCTCCAGGTTCAAAGTAGTATTTCATCTGGACGCCTGAAGTGGCCAGCATCTCTGCAACAGCAATGGTGCTCCGGCCCTAATTCACAGAAGTCAGTTTTAAATCTTGCTTCTTCTGACCAAATTCTGGGTTTGCTACAGGTGGGTATCACTGACCTACCTGTCTTTCCTTACTTCCCTCTTTGCCCCCTAAAAACCTCTCCTCCATACTGCAGCCTGAGGGATCCTTTGAAAAGATGCATCAGTCACACTGCTGGAATCCCCACTGCACTTAACAGGAGTATTTTCTAGTCTAAATCATCTCTGTATACCACAGGGGCTAAATAAACAGGATGAGTCAATAACTGAATGAATAAGTGATTGTGCACCAAGGTAGGGAGTGTCTTTTATGATCCTAGTCATGTATGAATTTATTTTTCATTTTATGTATTTTTTATTTTGAAATATCCTTGTACATGTGAAAGGCAAAGTATATTAAAAGACAATTTTAGATGCTACCTTCAGATTCCTGACAACTTTGTGGTGTATACAGAAAATAGATATTTTTAAAAATGGATACCTGAATTTATTATTTAATATTTTTTAAAATTGGAAATTTTCTTGTCATCTCAGAGGCAGGAATGCATTTCTGAGCATAATAACAAAAAGCTCAGAATTTGTAACTAAACCACTAAAAAATAAAAGTATATTAAAATTGAATATGGCTAAAACAGCATTCCAAATTGTACCACAGAAACATTGGGTAAATACGTGCATATCATAGTTAACTTAGAAAAAAAGGTCTAAATATTATGGTACATAAGAATCTCTATAAACCAATAAGGGAATAAGTCAAGTCCAATAGAAAATTAGGTAAATAATATGAAAGAAAGTACAGATGTCTCAAACAATAAAAAAGTTGCTAACCACACTCAGACAACTTGTATGTACTTCATTTAATTTCCCCATTTATTTCTGAATAATATGCCCAAGGATCAGCATAAAGGCTTGAGCTCTAGAGAAAAAATGAAGAATGTTCAGGCAGAATAATGTAGATACAGCATTGTCTTCCTTCATTTGACAGATGTTTATTGCTTATGTTCACAAGTCTCAGTTTCCTCATCTGTGAAACGGGAACAGTCATAGTGCTGACCTTCTTTTAGGTCATTTTGGTGAGAAAAGATGTAAAGTGCCAGATATTATTTCATCTATGCTACCTTTTATTATTACGTCAGGCACCAAACCACAACAATAGGAATTCCACCTAAGCCAACCTGGCAGGAAGGCAGGGATGGAGAAAGAGCTAGAACTGAAAGGAGAAAGAAATACATGTACAGCTTTGGTAATGAAGAAAGTTGCTGAGACAGTTCAAAAGGGAGGCAAGCTTGTGTCCAGCCAGACAGACAGTTAGGCTGTCAGAGATTTCCTAGAGGCAGTGGTGTCTAAACAATACCTTGTAAGCTACAGTCACTGTGGGTACGCCTCTGACAGTCACACACCTGGTCAATGAGAGTTAATATCCACTGGGCCAGGTTCTATGTCAGACACGAAAGGTAACAGTGGCCGAGAGCAGAGATGGCCCCTACTCTTGACGTATTTACAGGTAAACAGGAAAAAGAGCATAAGTATGTTTGAAAAGCAAAGCAATAACAAGCGCAAAATTTAAGAGAAGGGTCGCCTGTGTGCATGAGCTGTGGTAAGAAATGCAAGTTACGGGTCTTGGATGATTGGGTGTGAGGGTATTCAGGAATGTTTGCTATATTATGCTTTATAACTTATCAAGCACATTGAATAAAATATTTAAGAGCTTATAAGGTGTACTGGCTTTCTTTTCCTCTAACATCACCAATATTGGGATGCCTCTTAAAGAAATGAGGTAAGAAAGGACTATGGATTAACTGACTTTGCTTCAGTTTTATATTATTACCAGTATATAACAAAAAGGTCTTAGATTCAATGAAATGTGATATATTCTTTTTAGGTAGCAAGTATTATATTTTTAAAAGATAATAAAATGTTTTTAAAAACTACATTATGCTTTTTATCAGTCAGATAAGCTGAGCATTATTTAGAGTGTGATTTTAAAAAAGAGACAGGGAAGTTCATACTCTCAAGTTTAGGTGGTAAAATCATAGATGAGCTATGTCTCCACTGAATCAATGAATTCAGTTCATGATATAAAATCAGGTTTTCTTAAATCTAGAAGTGTGATTGGGATTCTCATTCTGTTTTTACCCAAATATGCAATCATTTCTTCCCTTCCTTGTGTGTGTATGTGTGTGTGTGTGTGTGTGTGTGTGCGTGCGTGCATGTGGGGAGAAGGGAATACAATGAGATTAGAAATCACTTAGCCACAAAAGCAATCATGACTATTTACTTAAATGATTATCAACATCCATAACACTGGAAATTACATAGTCCCTAACTAATTCAGGTATCCCAATCATCTTGATACATGATCTAACTTTAAGAAATGAAGTTCCAGATAGTCAGAGGTGCCATCTATTTGTATCTAAGCCTCAGCTTGGCAGCTTAAAACCAGGAAATGATTTTGGCAAAACCATGGCAAATATTTGATGCAGACTCTTATTTCTCAGACTATTCTTCCTTCCTTCCCCTCCCCCAAATTTTCAAAGGAAAGCCACAGACAGGCTGTGGTGTCAGCCAAGGTGACATCAACAGGTACTGGGGAGGATGCTTTGGGATGGAAGGGGACAGCCAGGCAGTCAGTGGCAACGCATGCATTTCTATTTTCTTTTAAAGAGCAATTATGATTTAATGTGGTAAAATTATATCATTAAACCTACTCAACTGGAATAAATTCTCCTTTTGATATGCATTTAGAAAAGCAGTTCATATTCTATCCCCAAAATATATCTATTACATTTTTGTGTCTACCCGCCACTTCTCTTTTTACCATGATACTTGAGATAAGTTTCAGACAGTCTGGCAAGAGGAAAAAAAAATACAACCAACCTGAAACTCGATACATATCTTAGTCATCGAGACCTTTTTGATCTCTCTAAGTGAAAATTAATCCTTAACTATAAGTACATCCTCCAACTTCCCAAAGCACAAAATTTCTAATGTCTTGTTACATTTTCTAAAGGGACCATTACTTGCTATTATTATTATAGTTTCCCCTCTTTGTTCCAAAAGCACCGTAATTTAAATTAATGAGTTAGGTTTACACTCAAACAAAGAACTGTCACATGCTTATTTTCTAGTTATGAGTCTTTACCACAAGCAGATCAGATGTATCATTTGTAACAGAGTTTTCCTTTAGCTCAACCTTGAGAGCCCGGCATGGTGGTATGGCTGACACCAACAGAGATCCTTGTTTCTCCTTTTGTATTTCCTGAGATACAGTCTTTTGAAGCTAGTTACATTGCTTCCATCTTTCCAACCTCAGCTTTTTGGAAGTTCTCCTGGATTCTGAACCCGCTATACTGAGGAGAGATGAGGCAGGCATGATGGGGGTCAAGGGCAGGCTCCAGGGCTTAAAACCACTGAGAATGTTCCAGCTGTTCACCTTGCTGGATAAGAGCACAAACTTTGGCAGATCCATGTGTGTTCAAATCCCTGCTTGATCATCTGTCACTCTGTACCACTGGAGAAGTTATTGAACTTATTTGAGTCTCAGTCTTCTCAACTATCAAATGGGAGTTCGACTGTTTAAGGCACAACTTTGTTTGTGGGATTAATTCATATATCCAAGCCCCTGCAAAATACACGCTATGAGTAGATATTGCAATGCTGTATTTTACTGATTTTCTTTTGTCAAGACCCTCACTCCAACCAACAGAAATTAAAATGACAATGACTAGTACATGCATCAGGATTGAGAATATCATAGGCAGGTAACTTAGTTCAATGTGGGAACAAGGTTGGTGGAGGAAAAACTGTGTGTACAGGAAACAGGCCAAGGAGTTTCTGAATTCTGCTCATCGCTGTCCACTCACCCAAAGACCTAGAAGGTCACTAAAGTTTGTCTTCTTTCACTTTAAGCAGCCTATACAAGTAACCACTGAGAAGAAGATACAAAGGACAATTTTAAGGGAAGTGGGCACAGCCACCAATGCACTTGGGAGAAAGACACAGGTGGAAAGTCCAGCAGCCCAGCTAAATAAATTCCCATTAGTACATCTCCAGTAGGGGAGGCACGCCTACACAGTCTTATTTTTTGGACAGAGCTAAAGAAATGGCCTTATTTACTTTGGGGTCATACCCTGTACAGAGAACCAGCCAACAGAACTATGATATTTAAACCTAGCAGGCACCTTAGAGAGCCTGCCAATCCCAGAACCTACTTTTTCCCAAGGACCTTTGTTACAGACAAGGAACTTGAGGTCCAAAGAAGCGGGTGGTAGCCCAAGAAGAGAATTATTGGCAAAACTGGTCCCAGAACTTCTAAGGATATTCTTATTTCCACTACATCACCTTGACTCTCTTTCCACAGGTGAGCAGTGTGCCTCCCAACAAACCATAACTCAGTTCTGCAACTCAGATCCACATGTCACACACAAAGTATGAACTCAAAAATGCCAACTCGAAGGCCCATGATTCCAGCAACCCCACAGAAAAAAAGTAACTCCACCTTTCTGTCTCTATGTCCTTGTGATCTTCAAATAGGAGACACCAAACCCACTAACACCTTTGACAAGTACTCACTACATGCCATTCTCTACTGCAAGCTGATTATTTCATGTGCCAACACAAAATGCTAGGAAGATCACCTGCAGTTTACAGACAGGGAAACTCAGGCACAGAGATACCAAATAATCTTTTACAACCTCATGCCTAGGAAATAGCAGAGGCAGCCTCCGACTGCAGGGCTGTCATGCCCATGAGCTCCTAAATACTGCTTCTCTGCTGTCTCCTGTTCTACACACACTCCCTGCACCATAGCAATCCCAGAATTCAGTCACTCCTGCCTCCTCCTCTCTTTCCCTCCATGAAGCTGAATGACAAGCATCTGTGTTAGTGTCTGTGGTGACAGAATACTAAGATGTCTCCTTGTTACTACGGCCTTCCAGTGGGTATGGGGAGGACCTGTGGATATGATAAATTAGCATTCCCTTGATTAGGCTATTGAGCTTTAAGCCAAAGTTTATACTCTCCTCTTTCACTTTCATCAAGAGGCTTTTTAGTTCCTCTTCACTTTCTGTCATAGGGGTGGCGTCATCTGCATATCTGAGGTTACTGATATTTCTCCCGGCAATCTTGATTCCAGCTTGTGCTTCCTCCAGCCCAGCGTTTCTCATGATGTACTCTGCACAGAAGTTAAATAAGCAGGATGACAATATACAGCCTTGACGTACTCCTTTTCCTATTTGGAACCAGTCTGTTGTTCCATGTCCAGTTCTAACTGTTGCTTCCTGACCTGCATATAGGTTTCTCAAGAAGCAGTCAGGTGGTCTGGTATTCCCATCTCTTGAAGAATTTTCCATAGTTTATTGTGATCCACACAGTCAAAGGCTTTGGCATAGTGAATAAAGCAGAAATAGATGTTTTTCTGGAACTCTCTTGCTTTTTCGATGATCCAGGGGACGTTGGTAATTTGATCTCTGGTTCCTCTGTCTTTTCTAAATCTAGCTTGAACATCTGGAAGTTCATAGTTCATGTACTGCTGAAGCCTGGCTTGGAGAATTTTGAGCATTACTTTACTAGAGTGTGAGACGAGTGCAATTGTGCAGTAGTTTGAGCATTCTTTGGCATTGCCTTTCTTTGGGATTGGAATGAAAACTGACATTTTCCAGTCCTGTGGCCACTGCTGAGTTTTCCAAATTTGCTGGCATACTGAGTGCAGCACTTTCACAGCATCATCTTTCAGGATTTGAAATAGCTCAACTGGAATTCCATCACCTTCACTAGCTTTGTTCGTAGTGATGCTTTCTAAGGTCCACTTGACTTCACATTCCAGGATGTCTGGCTCTAGGTGAGTGACTACACCATTGTGATTATCTGGGTCGTGAAGATCTTTTTTGTACAGTTCTTCTGTGTATTCCTGCCACCTCTTCTTAATATCTTCTGCTTCTGTTAGGTCCCTACCATTTCTGTCCTTTATCGAGCCCATCTTTGCATGAAATGTTCCCTTGGTATCTCTAATTTTCTTATCTCTAGTTTTTCCCATTCTGTTGTTTTCCTCTATTTCCTTAAAGCTCAACATTCAGAAAACTAAGATCATGGCATCTGGTTCCATCACTTCATGGGAAATAGATGGGGAAACAGTGTCAGACTTTATTTTTTGGGGCTCCAAAATCACTGCAGATGGTGACTGCAGCCATGAAATTAAAAGACGCTTACTCCTTGGAAGGAAAGTTATGACCAACCTAGATAGCATATTCAAAAGCAGAGACATTACTTTGCCAACAAAGGTCTGTCTAGTCAAGGCTATGGTTTTCCAGTGGTCATGTATGGATGTGAGAGTTGGACTGGGAAGAAAGCTGAGCGCTGAAGAATTGATGCTTTTGAACTCTGGTGCTGGAGAAGACTCTTGAGAGTCCCTTGGACTGCAAGGAGATCCAGCCAGTCCATTCTAAAGGAGATCGGTCCTGGGTGTTCTTTGGAAAGACTGATGCTAAAGCTGAAGCTCCAATACTTTGGCCACCTAGTGCGAAGAGTTGACTCATTGGAAAAGACTCTGATGCTGGGAGGGATTGGGGGCAGGAGGGGAAGGGGATGACAGAGAATGAGATGGCTGGATGGCATCACCGACTCAATGGAAGTGAGTTTGCGTGAACTCCGGGAGTTAGTGATGGATAGGGAGGCCTGGCGTGCTGCAATTCAAGGGGTCGCAAAGAGTCAGACACAACTGAGTGACTGAACTGAACTGAACTGATTAGGCTGTAGGGCAAAAGGGTTGTGCAAAGGTAATAGAAGTCCCTTATCAGTTAGCACTGACATAATCAAGAGTATCTTTGGTGGGCCTGACCTATTCAGGTGAACTCATTAAAAAGAAGAGCTGAGGCTCTACCTGAGGACAGAGAGAGTCTTCTGCTGCCCTGGAAAAAGCAAGCTGCCTTGCTGAGGGGAGGCCACAAGGCAGGGAACAGAGGGTGGCCTTTAGAAACTCAGGGCCTCGGTTCTAAGACTGTAATGAATTGAGTTCTCTGAATTCTGAACAAGCCATCTTACAAGAGGACACCACCTCTTACAAGAGGCCCCGCATACACCTTTATCACAGACATGTGAGACGCTAACAACAGGACCCAGTTAAACCAGGTCTGGACTCCTTGGAAACTGTGAGATAATAAATACATGCGGTTTTAAGCTACTCCATCCACAGTATTTAGTTACATTGCAATAAAAAACTGATACACACCTACACACGCACTGCGTCTGCCGCAGTGGGTGGGCTGCATGAGCGTCAGGCTACGCGACGCCTGGCCCGCCTTGCTGAGGCAGTCCCGGGCACGAGGGCGCAGCAGCAGTGGCTCCAGCTGCGCCTAACCCAAGCTCTGGGACTTCTGTGCTCTCTGGCCCTGAAGAGGCAATTGTATTCTCTGACACTGTTTCCCCATCTGGAAAATGGGTAGGACATTAGTATCAACTGCACAGAACTATCAAGACATTCAGTGAGAGAACACACAGGAAGCATTCCTCCTAGTGCTGGGCGTGTTATTGATAACGACACATGTTAGCTTTGGTGAGTATTCAAACCAGAGTCCTGTTCACTGGGCCTCAGTTTACCCACGTGCACAAGAAGAAGGGTGCAATGGAAAGGCTCTAAGCCCCCCTCCCGCGCTGACGTATTTACAGGCTTTGTCTAACAACTCAGCAAGTCTGCAGCCAACTTTCCCTCCCTAACCCTTCTCCACCTGCCCGGAGCGGGCGTTCCCTGGTAACCACCTCTCCAGTCCCACGCTGGCCCACCTAAAATCAGAATGCTGAACTTTGGGACGGAGTGTTTACCAATGGAGTTGCTAGTCAGATAAGCACATCCTGCTTTCTGTTTAACAACCAGTTAAAGGCACAGAGGTCTGCCTGGCAATTGCAATGCATGTGCTGAAGGTGCCTCCCATAACGCATCTGTGTATCCCAACTCGCCCACTCCTCCAGCCTCTCCAGACAAGTGCTCAGACCAGCGAATATGCTGGTAGGATGGGGAGAAGTAGCTAAGTTAGTAAAGGTTGTGGCTGCAAAGTTTCATTTTAGCTCTCAACAATCCAAACTTTTGCCTTGAATTAAATACTCTCCAGGGACTTTTTAAGTCTGCAGGTATTTCCTCCCAAGGAGTCTAAGCCCTGGCATCAAACACATACATGTATCTCACCTTTCCAAATGATATGGAGGCTTGGAACTGCGAACAGAAACCACCCACCCCACCGTCTCTAGTCCACTTCAGAACTAGGATCTTACTTGAAAAGAAAATACTGCATCAGTGTCTGCTAATGCTCTTGGTTAAACACAGGATGACAAAGTAAGATACACATCATGAAATGGCCAGGTTGTGTCTCTGGGGAGTAGACGGTCACATTCAGGTAAAGAGGAGGATGCCAGCATCATGGAAGTAAAACCACTCAGAGCTTAGCTCCAGTGAAAGGCAACTTGTATGAGACAATCATACACAATGAGGGGCCACATCCACATCACAGGTCAGACAACTGAACAGAATGAGTGATGGTCATTTTCACATATTGGATGCTTTGCTTTCTAAAGGTGTGTTTTCAGAAGCCCTGCAATAAACAGCATTTATGGAGTCCCTACTGTATACATGTGAACAGAGCATGCTAGGGACTGCAACGACTGCATACATTTGAGGCAAGGCCCTTAAGAACAAAAAGTGCATTATGGCCTAGACACCAGGCAATCTGTTTTTCCCTCATATAATTCTATCTCGGAATTGCTTCAGCCCTATTCAGACTGCAGTGGGCCTGGGAATCCAAATATTCTCTGAGGGAAGCTCTAAACTCTGGATATATTTCAGCTTGCTGTACAAACCAGGGAAAATTCACTAAGGCAGATATTTTAGGAGTCTCCCCTAACATCACGAGAGTAGGTGTCCATGGGAAGCGTGTTTCCCGTGAGCATTTGTTGGCTCATGGTTCTTTTGTGCTGTCCTCTATTCACTGATGGACAACCCTGGGTAGAAACAAGGAGTGTGGCTCTGAAGTCAGACCTCCTAGGCTCAATGGTCAGTTGACTATGTACTAGCTGTGCGACCTTAGGCAAGTCATGCCGCTGCAGCATGCCTGAGTGTGGCATCTATTACACGGAGACAATAAAAGGACTTCCCCTCAGGGTTGTTTTGAGGATCAGGTAAGACAATTTCTGGAAAGCACACTGGCTGGCATGTAGCTCTCAGGGAACATCAGCTATCACGGTCTCATTCCTAAGAACTGGCAGATGAATCAAAAATGACTCCAAGGGGTGGGTTTTCTTTTTTTTTTTTTTGCAATAAAATTTCAAAATAGAGTCTCTGATTTTTGTTACCTTGGAAAAATACAATTATTCAATTATTGTCACAAAATTCCCCTATAATAATAGAAAATTACTGTATTACCCCAAGTCTAACCACAGTGAATTCAGAAGGTCTTTCTTCCATATATACAGCTGACCCACCTGAGATTCAGAGGTTTCAGAAGCTGGTGTACAGGCTACAGAGAAAGAGTTGGGACTGAGACTCAGGTCTTTGTTAATCCAAAGTCCATTCCTTTATCGGACATCCATTCCCCCCCCACCCCCCAAACTTTAAATTTTTAATTTTGTATTGGAGTAGAGCCGATTAACCGGAGAAGGCAATGGCACCCCACTCCAGTACTCTTGCCTGGAAAATCCCATGGGCGGAGGAGCCTGGTAGGCTACAGTCCATGAGGTCGCTATGAGTCGGACAAGACTAAGCAACTTCACTTTGACTTTTCACTTTATGCATTGGAGAAGGAAATGGCAACCCACTCCAGTGTTCTTGCCTGCAGAATCCCAGGGACAGGGGATCCTGGTGGGCTGCTGTCTGTGGGGTCGCACAGAGTCAGACATGACTGAAGTGACTTAGCAGCAGCAGCAGCAGCAGAGCTGATTAACAATGCTGTGGTAATTTCAGGTGAAAAACGAAGGGACTCAGCCATACATATGCGTCAATCCTATGAAGGACTGCTGCTGCTGCTGCTGCTGCTAAGTCCCTTCAGTCATGTCTGACTCTGTGTGACCCCATAGACGGCAGCCCAATGGCAACCCACTCCAGTACTCTTGCCTGGAAAATCCCATGGACGGAGGAGCCTGCTAGACTGCAGTCCATGGGGTCATGAAGAGTCGGACACTTACTGAGTGACTTCACTTTCACTTTTCACTTTCATGCATTGGAGAAGGAAATGGCAACCCGCTCCAGTGTTCTTGCCTGGAGAATCCCAGGGACGGAGGAGCCTATGAAGGACACGTATTCTTGAAGGTAACCCTCCAGGCAAGAAGGAAAGACACCTGGAGAATCCAGATACACTAAAGAAGTGCTTGAGTCCAGTTTGAGATGCAACCTTATGCTGAAACCTCTAGTAGAGAGCTATGCAAGAGAAAACAGAACGCGAGCCACATATGTCATTTTAAATTTTCTGGTAGGCAAGCTGAAAAAAATAAATGAAACGGGTGGATTTAAATAAACCAACTTAACCCTTATGTCTAAAATACTATCACTTAAACATGAAATCAACATGAAATTCTCAATAAGATATATTTTGCCCTTTTTAAAATACTAAGTCTTTAAAATCTAGAGTGTGTTGTCCACGTAGAGCACGTCTCACTTCAGACCAGCTGTATATCATGTGCTCCACAGCCACACGGGCCCACCATCCTGAACCCCGCGGCACGAGCACCTCCTTGCAATGACAGTTCAGGCTAAACAACACAGGCCGAAATCGCTGATGCCGCTTGACAGACACACCTGAGCCCTCGCCTGGCAGACCTGTGACTGAGACAGAACTCAAGGCGTTGCCTCATTTTTCAGCTGCAATCTAAGAACCATACTCTGAGCCGCAAAGACTTGGTATCCTCACCTCTAGAAAAGAAACTTCTGAGCACACATCCTTACCTGATGTCAGGGAAACGCACATGTGAAACAGAAGTGAAACAGAGGAAACAGCTCCACCGAGCAGGTAACTATGAAGCAAATGGGTGATTTACGAAAACAGTCCCTTATTTGCTAAAAATAAATAAATAAATAGCTTGGCCCTGAGCTCCTTTGGTGAGCCTCGGCTCGGCCGGCAAGTGCTCGCTGATTCACTGGCTGATCACAATCTCTCCGGCAGGGGACACACAGGCTGCAGACGAGCATCTCACTGCGAGAGGAATCGGGAGGACTGCTGAATGACGCTGAGTGGTCTTTAATAGCAAATCATCCCAAGGAAAAAGGGAAGCAGCTCCAGAAAAAAAAAAAAACGAAGAAGAATTTTTCAAGAGAAAGCTGAATGGATAATGGGATCCTATTCTCAAGGCTACAGATGTGACAGCGGGTGTCCTTGCGCATTCCGTTCTTCCTTCATTCACTCAGTGCAGCCTAAGAGTCCTCAGCACTGGGCACAGAAAGGGAAAGAATGTCTTCAGCTTCAGTGGACTTATGGTAGACGAGCCCCTCATCTACCACCATCCAGTAGGGTTGGTGCCCCTGGGAAGGGGTGTGCTGAGTAGGAGCAAAAGAAGCCAAATGAGTCTGGGAAAAAAAGAGCAAGGGAAGAGGGCAGATTCAAGAAGATTTCAGGGAAGGAGGCTAGTATGTGCAAAGGCACGGAACATTCGAGGAGCTGCTGGGAATCTGGTCTCATGCTGGTGGAAGGGAAAATGCAGGAGAAGCTCTCCTGTCATGAGCAGAGGCCAGAGCATAACCGGTAATTTAATACCATTCAAAGAAATCAGATTTTAGAGCCTACAGGCTAGTTTAACATCTAGAATTTATGAAATGCGCCAAGAGGGAGGCAGAGTCTGCATGATGCTGATTCGTTTCTCTGTCCAGCAAGGACGTCAGGAAGCACAGGAAGGAGGGTGGGGCTCCTCACATCAGCATATCACGGCAAAGACTGGTGTTGGCAGCCAAACTGGCCAGGGAGAGGTTTGGACAAGCAGGGGCACATGGTGGCTATCTTGACCAAGAGCTGACTGGGGAAAAGCCAGCTGCAAGGCCTAGAAAGAAGACTGGTTTGAGTGGGATTAGAAGAGCACAGGCTTGTGGCTGAGTATGCACCTTGTATGCAGCTCTTGAGGATTACGCCAGAGGATCCTGAGGATACTGGACTATGCCATCTTTTGTTAATGAGGTCAGCTGGTTTAGGCCTGGACCTGACTCTGGTTGCAGACCATTCAGAAGAGTGTTAGAAAATCAACTAAATAGGTAGAGATTTTCAAACTAGTTTTAGAGTGTTGGAGAGAAGTAAAGTTGCTCAGTCGTGTACAACTCTTTGCCATCCCATTGACCACAGACTACCAGGCTCCCCCATCCATGGCATTTTCCAGGCAAGAGTACTGGAGTGGGTTGCCATTTCCTTCTCCAGGGGATCTTCTCGACCCGAGGATCGAACCCTGGTCTCCCACATTGCAGGCAGACGCTTTACCCTCTGAACCACCAGGGGAGCCCTGGAGCGTTGGAACAGAAGCCAAAAAGGTTGCTGACAACATGGAGATCGAAACTAGTCTATCTAACACAGAAAGGACTTAAGAATTCTTAATGCCTCCAAAATCTCAGTACCTTTAAAAAAAAAAAAAAAAACAAAAAAAAACCACACAGTTCTCTGGGCCCAGGAACAAAATAAGATCAAAATATTGAAAAGATAAGGAAGGCAGCATGAAAAAATTTACCCCGAAACACATGTCTCTTAACTATAAATAGATAAATTACCTACTCACCTATACCTCATAAGGTAAGTCAGTTCAGTGAATCTGAAATCTCCTAGTTTAGGGGCAAAGTTGAGACTTACAAACGTTTTCAACGTATCTTTTGAGCTATTCTTTCAAAAGAAGAGGAAACAAATACCAGCAATATTAAGTGTATTATCCAGTGTTACAGCGAACCAGGAGCATTATGAAGACAAAAATGGAAATTTTCTGGTACCAAGTTGTTCCTTCATTCCTGCCTTCCATCAAGAGATGATAGCTAGCTACACACTAGTGATGCAAACATGAGTTAGGAAGACAGACAAGCTTCCTGTCTTCACAAAGCTTCTGTTCTAAGGTGGGAAGCGGAGAATCCGATAGTAGAGAAATGAATAATAGCAGTGACTGGAGATCCTGACCTTGCTAGGAAGATATAAAAGTGACTGATAGTGAACAGAAGAAAAAGACAAGTTCAGGTAAAGTCAGGGGGTCTCCTGGGCTCTTTCTTCTGATTCATTCACATTAACTCACGAGTGAACAGCTTAGACACTGAGCAGAGACCCTGGGGCCTACGTGAGCTCAGTAATCAACACACGTGCCCCTTTCACTGCCCCTTCCACTCTGAACCACAGCTGTCCACATACAGTAGAGGCAATGGAGAACCAGTCTTTCTATAAAATAATACCATATAGGATTTCCCTCTTGACCCAGTGGTTAAGAATCTGGCTTGCAGTTCCTTATCAGGGAATTAGATCCCACATGCCGTGGCGCTGCTGAGCCTGCGCATCACGACCAGAGTCCATGCAGTGCAACAAAAGACCCCGTGTGCCG
Organism: Bubalus bubalis; assembly: GCF_019923935.1. Lineage (NCBI taxonomy): Eukaryota > Metazoa > Chordata > Mammalia > Artiodactyla > Bovidae > Bubalus > Bubalus bubalis. The sequence continues at coordinate 30,414,215 of NC_059177.1, read as the reverse complement.
CAACTAAGGCTCAACACAGCCACAAAATAAATAAATAAAGTAGTAATACCATATACTTAGTCTAAGGGAAAATTAACTAAAAGACACAAGGGAACAGATCAATTGTTACCAGAGATGGGGGTTGTGCTGGGCAAAATGGGTGAAGGAGGTCAAAAGATGCAAACTTTGAATTTTAAAGTAAGTCAGTCCTGGGGATGTAACATACAGCATGGTGACTTAATGAAAGTTGCTAAGAGAGCAGATCTTAAAAGTACTCATCACCTATTGTATAACACAGAGAACCCCACTCAATACTCTGTATGGAAATGAATCTTTACCAAAAAAAAAAAAAAGTGGGTATATGTATACCTATAACTGATTCACTTTGCTATACACTCTGAAACTAACACAACACTGTTAATCACTTAGACTCCAATAAAAATTAATTTTAAAAGTACAAATCACTAATAAAAAACCTGTAACTATGTGAGGTGATGGATGTTAATTAGACTTACTGCGAAGACCATTTTGCCAATAGACACATTTATCAAATCACTGTTATACAACTGAAACTAATTTAATGTTATATCAATTATATCTCAATAAAAAATAATTTAAAAATAAATAAGGTAGTTAAATATAAAAAGGATTCCCAAATTAAAATACAGATAAACATAGGATTGAAAAAGTCATCAGACCTCTGAATTACTCTGTCTGTCCACAGGTCACACTCCCCCACTAAAAAATGTAAATTAAAAGAAGAAGTCTACTGGATGCATCAAAACAGCAGCAGAAACTGGGAGCAAGATATCAAGGATCTCCTTTATGATGGCATGTTTTCAGAAAACTATACAAGTTTGGAAAAAATCCAGAGACAGGCAAATAGAATAATCAAGACGATGGAAAATGGAAGCTCCAAGTAAAGGTTAAAAGGGTTATGATGGCTTAGCCTGAAAAAGAGAAGGCTATGGCACCCCACTCCAGTACTCTTGCCTGGAAAATCCCATGGACAGAGGAGCCTGGTGGGCTGAAGTCCATGGGGTCGCTGGGAGTTGGACACGACTGAGTGACTTCACTTTCACTTTTCACTTTCATGCATTGGAGAAGGAAGTGGCAACCCACTCCAGTGTTCTTGCCTGGAGAGTCCCAGGGACGGGGGAGGCTGGTGGGCTGCCGTCTATGGGGTCGCACAGAGTCGGACACGACTGAAGCGACTTAGCCGCAGCAGCAAGGGGCAACTTAATAACTGCCTACCTCAAGTCTATGATGGGTTATTACAAAGGCGTCACCAAGTTATCGTCTCTCACCAGAGACGACAGAAGAGTCTGTCTTAAATTACAGCAAGAGGAAAAACAGCAAGTGAATTTGGTGAAACACAGGAGTCAATTCTAGACCAGACCTGACTATGCTGGGTAATACTGAAGGAAAAAAATTCTACAGAGAGCTTTTCACCCAAACAACTCATTTGCCTTGAGTGTAAACAGATCTTATTGGTTTGCGGAAGTCAAGTTGAGAACAAGGACCTTCATTAGTCCTTTTTTATGCTATTTCAACTGTTGGTTCAGAAATGTGATAAGATTTTCCCCAATATTCCATTCCCCAAAGAACTGAGGGGGTGAAACAAACCAAGATTTAGCAAGATCCACTGGATCGGTTCACCAACATTACTTATAATGCAATAAATGAGAGTAAAGATAAGCAAGAGCACAGAAGCCCTAGTTAACATAACGATGCTTAGATGGGAAATTAGCCCCAAAGGAAGATGCCCTCAGGTCCCATTCTGCTAAACTACAGACTGAGGGTACAGCTGTCAAGTGCATGTCTTAAATACAAGCTGAATTCCGGGATTCTCTTCTCTTCCTTCCAGAAGAGTCATTTACAGCAGAAGGCTCAAGAACCAATAAAGAGGTAATTTCACAGTATCTCTACTGTGTCCCCAATCATCCAAAAGGCCGAAGGCAGCTCCATTCCCACTACACTGCACTGCGCTTGCCACCCGGCTGGTTTTCAATTGACACTGCTGTGTCTGTGTTTCCCCCCCGCCCCCAACATTGGGCCTACTGGGGCTTTGTAAAAAAACTACAATTCCACATCAAGCTGTTGGTGTCTGCCTGAGCTGTGATCAAAAGTAGGGGATGATTTACACTCCTAGCGAAGAGTGGGCTCAGTGCTGGCTGGAGGCAGAGGTGAAGATACGAAAAGCCAAGGAAAATTTAAGATAAGGAGGGGGAGGTCAGGCATTGGGGAAACATCCAGCCTCTAGGTCATTTGTATCTGTGGTTCTGAAAAGTAATCCCAAAGAGTAAGTTCTGATACTCTTGTGAAAATCAAACACTAAACCTTTGTTGGCATTATACAAACATGGAAGTTTTCATTTCAATTCCACAGAATTCTATGGACTGTTTTCAGTGGTAGCCAAGAGTTCAGTTCAGTTCAGTCGCTCAGTCGTGTCCGACTCTTTGCGACCCCATGAATCGCAGCATGCCAGGCCTCCCTGTCCATCACCAACTCCCAGAGTTCACTCAAACTCATGTCCATCGAGTCGGTGATGCCATCCAGCCATCTCATCCTCTGTCGTCCCCTTCTCCTCCTGCCCCCAATCCCTCCCAGCATCAGGGTCTTTTCCAATGAGTCAGCTCTTCGCATGAGGTGGCCAAAGTATTGGAGTTTCAGCCTCAAGCATCAGTCCTTCCAATGAACACCCAGGACTGATCTCCTTTAGGATGGACTGGTTGGATCTCCTTGCAGTCCAAGGGACTCTCAAGAGTCTTCTCCAACACCACACTTCAAAACCATCAATTCTTTGGCGCTCAGCTTTCTTCACAGTCCAACTCTCACATCCATACATGACCACTGGAAAAACCATAGCCTTGACTAGATGGACCTTTGTTGGCAAAGTAATGTCTCTGCTTTTGAATATGCTATCTAGGTTGGTCATAACTTTCCTTCCAAGGAGTAAGCGTCTTTTAATTTTCATGGCTGCAATCACCATCTGCAGTGATTTTGGAGCCCAAAAATATAAAGCCAAGAGTCACATGTCGCTAATTACATTTAAAGTAACTGCCATTAACTGAGATTAAAAATTCAGTTCCTCAGTTGCACTAAACACATTTCAAGTGCCAGAGAGCTATACTGGCCACGGCATGGAAGAACACGGACATATTAACATTTTCACCATCACAGAACATTCTGTTGGGCAGCTCTGTTCTAGAACAGAAGAGGTAGAAAGAGGTTTGACAAATCAGACAAGTAATTTCACAGATGTGGGAATTAAGTCCCACACAGAGAATGTGATGTGCCCAAAGAGCTAACTGTCATCTTCCCACCAACGCCCAGGTCAATGCAGCTGGGACTACAGAGGGCCAAGAGGGGTCACAAGTCACTGAGTCATGGGGGCTTTAGGAAAGGAAGACTAGAGAGGGAGGTGACTAAGCTTCAGAAAGGTGACAAGTTGAAAAGAACAGAGGGTAAAGATGGTCCAAGTGGAAGATGAGGCATAAGCAGAGGGAAACATTAATCTTTTATGTGGGCTTCTGAGTCAAGCTCGGCTGACATTTGAGAAAGGCCTAGGAAAACAAAGAATATGACAAGAGGGAGAAATTGAGGCCTGATTTTCAAGGTTCCTGTTTCAGTAATATATAGCTCTGTGACAAACCACCCTAAAACTTGGGACGATTAAACTTTTTTTTTTTTCCCTAAAAATCTGAGGACTGTCTGGGCTCAGCTAGGCGGTTCTTCTTTGGCAGGGGATCACTTGTGAAACTGCTTTTATCTGGGAGCTCATCTGACCCTCAAGATGTGAGTATTTCCATTCTTTCCCCCTAAAAGTGGCCTCTCATCATCCAGCAGTCTAGCCTGAGCATCCCTACATGGTAGTGTGCCCCAAAAGAACTAAGGAGGAAGCTCCCAAACTCGGAACTCGCATGATGGCCCTTCCACTACATTGGACTGGCCAAAACAAACGAAAGGACGTCCAAAGTGAATGTGAGTGGGACTGAGTGAGACTCCATCTCTTGATGACACAAGTGGCAAACAGCATGTGTGGTGTTTTTCTTTTTTTCTACTTTTAAAAAAATTGAAGTGAAATTGTTTTACAATGTTGTGTATGTTTCTGCTGTATAACATGAATCAGCCATACATACACATATATCCTCTCCCTCTCGAGCCTCCCTTCCACCTCGCCGCCACCACCGACTCCCCCCGCATCCCACTCCTCTAGGGTATCACAGTCCACTGGGCTGGGCTTTCTGTGCTAACAGCAGCTTCGCACCAGCTGGCTATTTACACACGGTAGTATCCATATGCCAATGCTACTCTCGCAATCCGTTCCCCTCATCTCCTTCCTCTACTGTGTCGTCTGACTACGTTTAATCCATCTATTTCCCACATAACAAGCTAAGGTGTTTAGACTGAATTTCATAGTTAAATTAGGAAAGAAGAGAATAAAGTGATTAGAGTTGTGCTTAAGAGAGAAAAAAATCAAGTTTGGATGACTGCATCAAATAAAGCTACAGAGATCTGTTAGGTGATTATGATCATTTTAGTCTGATTTAAAAAATAGTGTCTGATTCTTGGAGGGAATCAGGAGACTGTAAGAACTACTTCACAGAAAAAAAACTACAGTTATGAGCATCTATAATTGAAGGCAGTGGAGAGAAGAGTCAACATTTTAGATCAGAATAACCAAAAAATAATGCATGACTTACCCAGATGGGAAAACCTTGTTAAGTAAGGATACGTTGTAGTTCTGAACCAATTGAGAAAAATCCCTACCTGCAGTTTATGTTTAGATTCAAAAAGACTGAAAGCCACAGGCCCATCCAAGGAGACGCCAAGCCGTCAGTCAAATGTACCTTAAGTGCTTTTTAACCTGGTTTCAATCATCACTTACAATTTTAAAAATTCTGCTGAACAGGTAGCTCTCCTGATTTAGAAAGTTAAACAACATTTACCATTAGCAAGCCATTATTTAGAAAGCTGAAACTGTATACTAAATTACAGGGTATAAGAGATACTCAGTGAACTGAACCTGGCTAAAATATTTGGACAAATGCAGCTAAATACTAGCCTGGAGTTCTGGTTAACCATTTCTTCCCACAGCCTTTGTCTTTAAGTCTCTTTCGAAATATGCATTATCAATACCATCTTTCCAGAAGTTCTATTCTAACTGAAGGAGGAGCCCATTCCATTAAGATGTCTCCCATTAAAATAGTTGAGATTGTTGGGGCATCGCAGGTGGCTCAGTGGTAAAGAATCCACCTGTTAATGCGCGGTTTTGATCCCTGGTCCAGGATGATCCCATTTGTCATAGAGTAGCTAAGCCTGTGTGCCACAATAATTGATCCAGGGCTCTAGAGCCCAGGAGCCGCCAACTCCTGAAGCTGGTGTGCCCAAAGGCCTGAGCTCCGCAACAGGAAAAGCCACCACAATGAGAAGCCTGCGTACCACAAGCAGAGAGTAGCTCCCCTTTGCTGCAACTAGAGAAAAGCCCATGTGGCAGTGAAGACTCAGCACAGGCGCCCCCCACCACCCAATTACTTACTTAAATTATTTTTAAAAGATAGTTGAGATTTTTGGAGTAACTGTCCATTCTGGTGAGATATTTTACATGCCATGTGCCAGGGATGCAGCAAAGAATGTGACACAGCTGCCACCTTGTTGGAAGTAAATTCACACGTATTATAAGCAAAAGACAATGTATAAGAACATCATTCTAGGATCATTTCAGCTTATAATACATGTTATGATGAAAATTAAATGGGGCACTGGGATGGTGACATGTATATGCAGAACCCACTTGAGACAGAAGAGTCTTCCCTGGATTTTCAAAGTGTCAGATGAAAATTAAAGAGCCACGTGTTTTGGCATCTGCAAGCTTTATCTGACCCATTCGTTTCTTATTTCCAATGTTCTCTGAGGTTTCTTCTGAGCTTTAAGAAAAGAAAGCCATTTAAAAGTCCTGAAGCTATAAGGAACTAGATAAGAGATATGGTAGGAAGAGAGAATACTGCTCTTTTAGAAAGTTGAGGAAACAAGCAATTTCTATGCCATCCACTGCTACTGAGTAGATGGAAAGGAACCCCAAAAAGCTTCCTTTGGATGATGGTACCCTTTATCTACTCTGGTTAATTCATCAGAGCCCCTAGATGAACATAGTATGACATGCTACCAACATTCTAGCTACAAGACACTTCAATTTGGAGTAAATCTCTCCATTATTTTTCACATTTCCTCTAATTTTCCTAGTAGTATTTATTATTCCAATCACTACAGCCATCCTTCTTCCAAGTCCACTGGTCTGTTTTTCCTTATTAGAAGATGTATCAATACAACAGAAACAAATGGAAGGAAAAAAAAGCAAGCTGGTGGCCCATCTACATGGATTACATTTCTATAATCTATACAGATTACATTTCTATAATCACACACACCAGCAAACATAAACTCAAAAGAACTACTTTCTGAGTTAAAGAACTCTGAATGTACATAAGGCTGGCTTCAATAAAAACAATGTGCATGAATAACAGTTAAATGAGTAGATCTCCTTCCAGAATCTTTTTTTTTTTTTCTTCCAGGCACACCCTGGAAGGTCTGTCTTTAACAGGCCCTGATACTTCAATGAAAAATGGAGGTGCCAATGATTTGTAGGCTAAATTAATGTTAAATAGTTCAAAGGCCTGAACAAATAAGTCAGCAGCAAAAGTTTTACGAGTTCACTTCCTTCAAGGGAACTTGGAGAGTAGGGTTTTATTGCTGTGAATTCTGGTCACCCATTCTATCCCTCAGCATCTGTTTGAAATATGTAGTAGACAATTGCTTTTTTGGCTGTGACTCAGGTGGTTGAAACACAGGACAAACAGACTACTGTATATAGGCTTTCCTCGAGCAATGAACATTTTTATTAACTCTTTAGGGAGAAACGTGGTGGCTTTTAGAGCCCAGCCACCGCAGCACTGTCAAGCAATCTGACTGGTCACAGGCTCAGGTGGCCAAGCATGGGGAGACGATGAGAAAATGTGTCTTCTCTATGTGTCTTCAGAAGAAGAAGGAACAACATGAATAACAGTGAAATCTTGTGTTCTGTTTCCTTCACCATTCAGATGTGCAAAATTCCAAGTTAATACTAAATATGAGCTTTCTGCATAAATATGTCAGTCTTGCCACAGAAGCTGGCCAAAATAAACAAGTCCCACGGTTTGGAGCAGCATAATTTTCATATAAGCCACACACTTGTCCATTTTTCACCAGTTTTTAAAATTTTCTCTCAAGACAATAGAAATGTTAGAAAGCGGTAACCCACAGATATTAGTGAGAAAATGCTCCCTCTTTTTCACCACAGTGACTGGGAGATCAAGGACCAATGTCTCATCAGTCAAATGTGAGTCTGTCTATATGATTCCAGACAGAAAGCAAAATACCAACCCATCAGCTCCACCCCCCAAATGCAGAAATCTATAGTCCTGGTTCAAAGATAAAGACTAGCCCATCGCAAATGGTTTTGGTTCCATATAAGGATTAGAAAAACACTAGGATGGTGTCTACATACTGGAAAATCCTGAATTTAAAGTAATCAAAGGAGAGCTGACTCTAAAACAGAACAGACCACACTTTGCTTAAGAAAAAAAAAAGGAATATCATCAGAACAGAAACTTCCTAATATAAATTCCCAAGAATGCCCAAAAGACAAACATATTTATTTATACAGTCTATTCGAAAACTAGGAAATGGTTTTCACCAACATCTTTTAGCCAAGAGTACTTCACAAGAGAGTGTACATTATTTTTTTTAAGAATCAGTTTTGTAATTTCTCCTAACAAGTCTACTGACTTTCTTTCTTTAAAGGAATAAAGTTTACTCACTCCTTTCACTTGAAAACTAAGATACGCTTTATCATACAACAAATACCAAACTTCCTTAGAACTTCCTTAGAACTTCCAACTCATGCCCTCTCCCACCCGCAGCCCATTACACTTGAAATTTTTTGCCTCCAAAATTATAAAGTAAAGGAAAAAGTGAGTGGTTAAGCCGACTAGAGTCACAACTGTTTTTCTTCTTTAAACCAATTTACATAGCCTTTTTCCTAGTTGTCCCAAAATGCAGATTCTTCAAGGAATATTTCAGGCATTTAAACGGAAAGTGAACTCCCATGAATTTTGGCAAAAATAATGGAAACAGGACTGAAACAAAAATATCCAATAAAAAACACTTTCTCTTTCCTGAAAGAGATGGAAAGGAAATAAAACACACCCTGAAAAGAAAATGATTTTATAAAACGTTACTAGGAATAGCTTTCACCAAAGTGAAAGGGAATGCCACTTTTTTTTTTATGAAAAAAGAATCAAAACCTGTTTCCCAGAAGGACTTCTCTAAAATCATTAACACCTCACTTTTTTTTTTTTTTTTTGGGTTTAAGAAACATTAAACTCAATTAAGCTTCTTTATATTCAAAAAATTAAGAAAGGAGGCCAATTCTGCCAAGAGGCTTTTTTAATCATTTCAAATAAAAAGTAAGTAAGTCGCAAAGGACTAACCAGACATTTCAAAAGCGGTCATAATTTTTCCTTAAGTGTGAGACCTGGTCTCACTATATAAAAATCTCTACTGAAATGTTGGTCATAACTGGTGTGTACCTTCCATGGGAGAAATGTATTCGGAGACAGAACTTTCCTGACTTCACAACAGGTCCTAACCCCCACCTTCCCCTTTAATTTGCCATGTGATCCATGTGGTCAAACTATGAGACAGGAAGAGGGTGAGGACTGATTCCAGCCAAACAAAACAGAAAAAGAAAAAAGAGCAACTGGGCTAGAATGGTCTAGACGTCAACCACCTGAGAGGCACCTAAGACAACCAGAAGGTCCGATGGAATACCATGAGTCACCTGGAGGGCTTTGCAAAATTCACAGGTGAGGGGGCCACAAAACCTCCTTAGCATTTTCCGGTAAAATCTTCCACACACAGAAAACGAGAAGTAATGGTATCTTTCAGTAATTTTAGGTAGCCAGTGGTGATAGAAACACCAAGTTTCAGCAACTGATCGCAATCTCCCACTCAGCCTCGTGAAAACAAGATGAAAGAAGATGGGTTAAATTGCTTGACTTTAAGAAAACAATGACATTCCCCTAAAGGACAACTTTAAGTTATAACACCACTCATCTCCTGGAGACCAAGACAATCTCCAAAGTGTTCATTTGCAAACTCTTCAGAAAGGGAGCCCAGCACTTCAGTCCTCCTGAACACACTTGCTGTGGGCTAGAGAGCTTGCAGAGGGCAGTCTTCCAGGAATCCAAGGACAGAGACACAGGAATACAAAGGCAGTCAGTCCTTGCCTTCAAGACACTTCGGGTCTTATGGGAGGAAAAGACAAGCATGTGAGAGGCGACAGAAGGGACATGGTGACAAATACCATCAGGGGGACCATCAAGGCACCATGAATAATATATGTCACCACGTGACCTGTCATCATCCCGTCTCCCAAAGATTCACACAGTTCCCTTCTTTCAACTTTTCTTGAACCCTGTGTAATTAAACACCAAATTTGGCAACCCATGCTAATTTTGAAAGGCACTCGCTGGGAATTTAGTAAAAGTTTAAACAACTTGTTTACATGTGTTTGGCCCATCTGTTTAAACACAAAGTTTATTTTCATAGGAGCAGATCTTGGGTGCAAGCGCCTTTTGTGCTTGAGACAACTACTGACCTCTTATCCAGCCCCGTCTTCCTAATCTGCATCAGAAATCTCCTTTGTAAACACAACTCAAATAACAACTTTTTATGATAAATGGTGAACACCTCCAAGATGACAGCTACAAAATAAACTCGACTTTTATAACCAGGAAGCGTTCTAAACAGACAGAAAAGACTCTTCTGTAGGCTGTTTTGAAAACCCACACACAAAGAATCTTGTGTGTGTGTGTGTGTGTGTGTGTGTGTGTGTGTGTGCGCGCGCGCGCGTGTGTCTAGGTTCCTGAGGATCACTCTGAGCTGTGTGCATTCCCATGATGCCCCGGTGTTTTCCAGCCCCATGATGCTCTCACTTCTGATTGTGGAGATGATGCTGAAGTGCACGGAGTATTTACTGATCCGGTTATCTTGTTCTGTGACAGGCAGAATCAATCAATCAAGAGGCCAGCTCTGCACTTACATATTCCAGGCACATCTCCGCACTTCAGGATACGAGATCACAGTGTTATCCAGCCAAATTTGATCAACAAATGCAGTTCCCCTGTGCCACAGCAATCTCAGATGAAGATGTTATTATGTGGAACTGAGCAAAGTGATAAAGACAGTACGGCGGAGCTTGGAGAAGCCCGGCTGGACCTTACTGACAGCTTTTATATACTGAGGCGGTGACCTCCCCTTCTACTGGGATTATAAAAGTTCCCTTGATTTGAAGAAAATCATGCTGTACATACACAGGTGACCCCCCCAAACACTACATTTCCCCAACTAATATTAAAATCCTCAAGGCAGAAGCAACATATATTCCAGTGTAACACTGCAGGTCTTTAATAAAGAGGGCAATATTTAAAGTGTACAAAACAGTCATGTGAATTTCCATGAAGCTTTTCTGCCAGTCTGTTATTACTATTATTATTATTATTAATTAGTATAAATGAATGTCTGAAGACAAAAATACCTTCATATTTTAATCAGTATTGTAAATCATTTTATTAATATCATGTCTATGACACTGTATGTAAGTTGGTGTCAATATTTTAAGTGGCTCTCAAAAAAAAAAGTCTGAGTGAATCTCTTCTTGTGCCAATAGCTACTCTTTCACTAGTGCCCTGAAGTTATTTTACATTATTTAATCCCAAATCCCATCTTTTGGAGTCTACCTTCCTCTTGCATTTTAAATCTTTAATGGGAGCCTTTGGCGGTCCATGGCTACAATGATTAGATATCTGCAGAGAGAAATTGAAAAATTAATCATCGTTTCCATTTTATATTTTTGTACTACACCAAAAATTACTTACTTGTAGAGCTAACTTCTACACTCTGGCAATATGTTCCTTAACATTGCAAATGTGGAGAATGATTTCAGATAAAGCATGTCCAAACCGAGCCAGTAAACAGCCTTAAGTTATTCTTTGAGATTTGTATTCTGGGTTTTCATCCAAATTTCATTTCGATTCATTTTAATTAAAATCCATTTATCGGCAGAGGTTATGTTACATGTGGCCTAAAACCAGGGCCAGAGTATTCCAAGCTAAGCACAGGAATGATGTTAAAATTGTTTATTATCCTTTTATGAATTTTCCTACTTAAATTACAGTATTTCACAACTCTCTGCAAAAAGTGAAACACGATCCATAGGCAGTTTATTATAGAAACTGATCTATGCATTAATCTTCCCTTCGCCTAAATAGGCCCTGAACCACAGGAACGAAGGAAAAAAAACAAAACCACCTCAAGTCAGCTATCACATCTTAAGTACCATCAAACTGCTAAATCTATTAACCTTGTTTTCTTTTTTCACTATTATTAAACTGGAAAGAAAAAATTCAACTGGAAAATTGTTCCTTTTTGGTTCCCTTGTCATCATGTAATAAGTATGAGAAATATATGTGCAATGGCCAAATGGCCGGTAGACAAAACACCCACTCTAAGTGACGTACTGTTTTCCATACCACTCAGACAAAATCAAAACAACAGAACTGCTGCAAACAAAAACAAAATAACATTTCCCATCAGCATTCCAGACAGAGAAAATTTACAGGAAGAGAAGCTGGGAAAAGAACCAGAATGAAATAACTGTTCATACCTCCACTCTTGGTAGAGCCCTTGCTTCAGGCAAACAGTCCTGAATTTAACACTGAAATGTTTAACAATTGATAAAATGTTTGCCAGTGTTGGAAAACTTTTCTTTTCTCTTTTCAGGCAAACGTTTGCACTGTTTAAAGTGATGAAGTGCTTCTATAAAACTGAGGGGCCTACATTTCTCTTTTTTGAAATGGGTAGACTTAGCATAAGAAAAGAAACTTCACTTCAGTCATAAAATAGAGCAAAATAAAATCATTTGTAGCAACATGGATAGACATAGAGACTGTCATACTGAGTGAAGTAAGTCAAACACAAATATCATCTGATATCGCTTATATGTGGGGAAAAAAAATGGTACAAAAGAACTTATTTACAGAGTCACAGATATAGAAAACAAATTTATGGCCAGGAGGGGAGGAGGGATAAATTAGGATATTGGGATTGACATACACATACTACCAAACAGATCATTAATAAGGACCTACAGGATAGCACAGGGAATGCTACTCAATATTCTGTAATGTCCTATATATGGGAAAAGAATCTAAAAAACACTGATATATGTATAACTGATTCACTTTGGTATACACAAGAAACTAACGCAACACTGTAAATCAACTATATTTCAATAATTTTTTTTTTTTAAAGCACTTCAGTGGTAGAAGAATCCAGAAGCAATTGTGTCATTTAATTAATTCTCCTTTTGCTGAGAGATAGAGAAATGCTTCCTGGTACTGCTAAGTCTGTCTGGCAGGAGAATGTAAAACTCACTTGGAAAAGGGAAGATCATCTCCTTTTACAGCTGAGTCACATGTGTATAACTTTACTGAGGTACCAGCTCCCGGGAAGTTACGGGACCAGGGTTTCTGCCTAGGTCTTACCCATAAACTGAAGCGGCGCACCGACTACCAACAGCTGGATCGGACTATTTCATTGAGGCAGTTTACAGTGCCTCCACCCTAGTGGTTGCCTGTCAGCCGCATTCTTGCTAACACAATTCCTGTGTTTTGCCTGGCAGTAAATGGACGCTTCTGCCCTAGCGTCGTCTAAACAACTCCGTTAACATTTGCCCCCGAGCAGCTCTCTCTTTGTCCAGTCCCTGTCTTCTAACAGATGTCATCCAAGCCTAATCAAGCATAAAATGGTCATAAATATTTCTTTCTGGTAGATTTCACATTCGCATTTCATGCAGGGACATGATATTTTTCTGCTACCTCCAGGGAGAGCCTAATGCAAAAACCAGTTACATTCTAGCCTCATGGTCCTTTAGTAAAATGCAGAACATGTTCTCAGCTCGGAGACATAAAAAGGCATAAGACTTTATCTTCAGTCTTTTGTTTAACTGCACCTTTTTTCTTTCCCCCCTTTTCCCCCAAATGCATCTTCATTTTACAGTTACACTTCTGCATTACAAATGTGCCTTTGTGCGTGTGAAAACATAAAACGAGATCTGAAAATGTGACCACATCTACTGTATATTTCAGTGACTTTGGGTTTTCAGCATTAGACTTCTTAATAATTACTGGCAAAAAGAGATGTTTTGTTCATACACCTCATACAAATAACAAGCTATTTAGAAAGCAGATAAGATGTAGGCTTTCCTCTTTGGGTTCATTTTATACACTACTCTGCACCTTTTTCATCACATTCAGTTAAAACAATGGGATGCATCCAACGTGCAAATTTAAGGTTCATGCCAATTTATCAGTTGAGAAAAGGAAAGACCATCATGAGATCGGCCCCCTTTCCAACACTGAAACTTTGATGCAGCCGAGGGAGCCACTCTAGACCATCAAGCTGCCTCCTTAACGAGAGAAGCATCAGTAATCAGCACAATCACATTTGTCTTCTGCAAACTTAGTAAATAATGAAGCTTAATCTAAAATAAAACTATCCTAATAATACTTTGAAGGCCATATGTCTGTGTTTCTCTTTCTTATTCCTTTTGTCAAAACACAAATCTTATACTGCTATTTAAAGTAAACTGCAAAACACTTAGTGGTATATATCACAACAATGGCGCTCCCCCACCCTCCACTCCGCTGAGCCTAATATTTGATTACTGCTAGTCACATCAAGCTTTCAGGCAAATAATCTCCATTTTTAAAGTTAATGAGATATGGTCATGTCGACAACAGCTTGCAGAAACTTTTAATTTTAATTCCTGCAGGCTGTGCTGGCCTCTTTTACAGCAACTACTGTATGAATGAGTCAAATTTGCCAACATGGCTTATGTAGACAAGTGCACACTAATTAAAAATACCCACTGGTATCATAATTTAAATACCATGAAAATAAACTGTGAAAGCCGCTCGAATCCAGTCTCATGGCTGCCTTTGAGCACGCTTCCTTTGACTATAGGATGTTTTATTGCTGGCGTGTTCTTAGCTGAAAACCACTTTGCATCTTGGAGGAATTGGGGATTGTGATATAATTATACAATTTGTGTTAATATTTGTTTCGCTTCAGCTCTTAAGCAGGCCTCCCAGAAGGACCACTAATTGAGAAAACCATATTGTGGAGGCGAGCGACAATTTGACACTCTTGATTTAGGGTCCATCTACAACTTCTCTGGGGTCTCGGGTGCTTTCTCTTTTCTCTCTCAGCTCAAGCCATGAGGAAATCAAAATAAAAAGGTAGCTGTTTCTGTCATTCTTCCTTTTATTCTTTAAAAGTTTTCATGCCTCTTAATATTTGCATTTTAACTGTTTGCCTTCTGAACAGGGGAGCAAGGACATGTTTCTTTACCTAATTCTAATCCCTAAACGCAGCTATTAATTTCTTTCCTTCCATCTATCCATACACACACTCACACACATACATATTCACATTTTTTTTTTAAAATAAATCATTTTTGGCAAGGGAATTCCAAGGTCTGCTTTTGCCAGGAGAAAAGCACATTTCACACAGGGTATAAAAAGTTGGCACCTTGAGGGTTAAAGCTATTTGAGGGGTTAAATATGCAATTATCTCCGACTAAAACCAGAGAGACATATAGATAAATAGCAGAAATGAAGTCCCCAGGTTCCCTTCCGAAGCCTTCATCACATTACTACTAGACAGAAACTCTTTAAGGACCATTTTCAGATGTTAAATCATTGTTCGCGCTGCACATATTCTTGCTATTCCTGGGGGAACGATATCTGAAGAGAAGCGTGCTAACAAATGCAATCCTGTAAACAGGCATTTTTCCTCTTGTTGTGAGCACCTCTGTAGCCCCGCTCCCGGCTCTGTCATCCATGCCTTCGCTCGACTTTGAAGTTTAAGTACTGAATGAACAGCGTCATCTATTATCCAGAGTGTGCATGTAGATTATAAATAAGAAATAAAAGTGACTTTCAGTACACTGCTTTTGCATTAGCAAGACGCCTTCTCTCTTACCTCTTCCTGTCCTTCATACCCTACAACCAACAATCTATTAGGGATCTGAATTTCGGGGCTTCTTTCAGAGGAAGACAGAGACTGGAAAATCTGTCTGCCGAGATGTGAAAAGTTGGACTGACTGCACAAGGCTGGGGTCTGGGCCTGGGCTCTGAAGCCAGCCTCTCTCCTTCCTTAACCCTTATCTTACAGATGCCCTTCAGGATACATGTCTGGTGATGGGACTGACTCTTCATTTACATTTTTCTGTTGACAAACAGAGTCCATGAATATTAATTATTCTGAAGTTTATTTGCAGAAAAGGCAGTTTCTAATCCTTATCAATTATTTATTGAAAATCTCCTCCACCTAATAATCTCATTAACATTATTATACTAAGGCCAACAGCAAATATTCCTTTGATAAGTAACAACCCAATCCATTATCCTTCCTGCCAAATCTCATGTAGCCTCCTCCTTTGCTTCATCATGATAACCTGGCTTTTGTTTCCAGGAAGCTCTAGATGAGTCCTTCCTTTTTTTTTTTTAATAAAAGAAAACTCATACAGTGGTTTTTTTGTTAAACCTGAAAGTCTCTGATATGCTACACTAAAGGAATGAGAAAGAATAAAAATTAAAACCCTGGAAAAATGTTTGGATGCCTGCTTTCTTTTCTCAATTGGCTATATGCTGCATTATTCAATGGAAAATACCCAGGGATAGAAATCCCAAGGCATGAAAACCACACAGTCATGGCACATGAGTGACCCGAGGGGAACGTATCACATGTTAAAAACATGTGAGGGACCTCCCTGGCGGTCCGGTGGTCAGGGGTTCAATGCAGGGGCTGCGGGTTCGATCCCTGGTTGGGGAGCTAAGATCCCACAGGCCTCACAGCCAAAACATCAGAACATAAAGCAGCAGAAACAACACTGTACAAATTCAATAAGAAAATGGTCCACATAAAAAAAAAAAAAAAGCTTACAAAAAATAAAAACATGCAAAAGCCTGAAAAGAGTAGAATGCAAATGAAAACCACATTTTAACAACGAAGAACCTTATATTTATATAGTTTCATCACTTTCCAAGCATTTTGACCTAATGATACTTCATTTACTTCCCCTAAAGCCCCTCTGAGGTGTGCAGGACAGTTATTATTAACTTTATCTTTTAGACGAAGAAACTAAGATGAAGCGACTGCCTAAGGTCTCCCAGCTACAAGGTGTCAGGACACTGACTAAATTCTAGGAGCTTTGCATCCTAATTCATTGATTGGATCTGTCTTCAAAATGAGGACTGCCTCTAACTTCCTTCTTCCTTTTTGACTCACTGTTGGCATTTTAAAGGACACTTTTGCTTGGATATTCATGTTTTAAAGGTCTGGAGTGCCCACTGATGATTTGTTCAATACTACAATTTCCAAAAATCAACCAAGAAGCAAATATCTAAAATGGAGCATGATTTCTAATTTAATCAGACACAAATGAGAAAATAAACAGCATGTGATTTCAGAAGCAAAAGGAACCTTTGAAAGGAAGTGGTTTCCCAAGGCTCAAAGAGTTAGTGGCTTACTATAATCCAGAGTGACTTACAGCAGCAAAACTCAAACCTAGCCTGGCTGATACTCCCATCACTGTTCTGGGACCGTATTTGCAGAAAGAGCCCTTACATTTTCCAAACTTGAAAAGTCACTTTTTTTTTCCTTTTGATTCAGGGTCACTTTTTTTTTTTTTTCTCTCTCACAGAAGGAGTTTCTCATCTATTGCCTAAGAACATGAGTCAAATACGCTAAATATTCCCCAGAAGTCGACATGGGGGATTGATAGCAACAATCAGTCAGGAAGGCATGTCAGCTTCATTCTCTTAACCCCAAAGTCTCCATCCTCATTTCTCTTCACCTCCAACCATCAGACCAATCTGACCCCATTTGCAAAGTTTATAGAATGAAAAGCATCTTCAAAGGAAAAAAAAAAAGTTTGCTTTTTGTTTGTTTCCCTTTTGCCCAGCAGAAAAGTACTGCAAACATCAAAGAGGAAAAAATGATCCGTTGAAGCAGCACATTGTTATCCTATTAGTAAAACCATACATTGCACACATCAGACAAGGACAAAGCTTGATTCACAGTTAAGCTGCTACATATTCCAAGTACAAAACCAATAAAAGGCCACATGAGAGTGGGGAGGCAGATGATGGTAGACCAGTTTATGAAGACTATGAATGTCTACTAAGGAATTACAGAGGTTACCTCTCGCCAGTCTGACAACTGCAAGACGAGGGGAGGAGGGCTGAAGTCATCTTACAAGGGGTTGCTGGTGTATTCTGGGAAGTCTTTGCTTATTTCCCAATAGCATTCAGGAAAATGTGGGCTTGCAGTAACCAGGATAACCACAGTGAATGAAGCTTTAAGGAATGGGAATTGGGAAACAAACTGTGGCGGGAAGGATAGAGCTGGGAAGTTTTGTTTTCATTTTTAACGATGAAAGTGAAAAAAAATAAAGTCACCAGTCTTAAGGTCTGGTGTGACTAGCAGAAAAACGTCACCAGAAACAACTTCCTTGGGCCACCATCTCGGCATCCTCTAGGGCAGGTGTCAGCAAATTACTGCCCTGGGGCCCAAATCCAGCCCACTAACTGTTTCTGTAAATAAAGTTTTATTGGAACATAGTGATGTCCATTTATGTACCGTGGGAGCTTTGGAACAGAATATTTGCAACAGGATAGACGAGTTCACAGAACCAAAAAGGGTTACAATTGAAAGTAAATTTAAAAGTTTGTTAATCCCTATTCTAGAAAGATTACAGTGAAGAAAAATATCCACTTCCCAATAACAGATAACAAAAATTTCTAAACAGATGTACATGTGCACACACACACACAGTCACACAGTTATACCCTATATGTATCAAACTTAGTTCTTAATGGTGCTGGTAACCACAGGAATGAACTTCTGACTTTATCCATGCTGACAGATTGTAGAAGGGCCCACATCCTATCCCAGAAGATTGTTTCTAAACACATCAGGGGCGTCCATGCAAACGTTAATCAAAGGACAAAGCCTTCACTTTGTCTGTGCTTAGCTTCTTTATCCATAAAATGTGAGGCTGGATCATCAAAGGAATTTTAAAAATTCTATAACTCTAACAGAGAAAGAAAAAGGAGAGAAGTAATCACACACATCTATACATTAGGGCTTGGGTCTGGAGAGGAGTAAAAGAACTGAGGATACAGGAGACGCCACACACAAGCCGAGTGGGAAAAGACAAATGTGTGAAAGCGACAAAATGAAGTCCTTCTATCAGCCGCACATGAAGGACAGATTCTGAAAGAGCTCAGCACCTCTACCAAGGGGCAGAAGGAAAGACCTACTCAAACATAAGAAAGAACTGTGGGAGAGGGACTTCGCTGGGGGTCCAGTGGTTCAGACTCTACGGTTCCATGCAGGGGCAAGGATTTGATTCCTGGTTGGAAAACTAAGATCCTGTGTGATACACAGCCTGGCCAAAAATAAATACATAAATAAAAAGAACTGTTAGGAGAGATCACGGTTCTATGAAAGCTTCTGGAGAAAAATAATGATCCTGCAAGGAGATTGGGTGGAATGGGACCTATTCTGAACTTTCAAAATAGCTTGAGAAGCCAACACACGAGCTTCCCGGAGACCTGCACTTTTTCAGCTCTGGCTACTTGGAACTGAAAATAGCCTGGCTTTCTTCTCCAGCCCACCAAGTGTGTCCTCTTTTGTGACGACAACACAGACGTGGCCATGGTGACACCTTGGAGGAACTGAGGTTCCCTGGCTCTCAGACAGCGAAAGTGGGAGAAATTTTCAAATTTTGACTTCTTTTCAAAGAAATATGCTTTTCCAAGCCTGCTCCAGAGTTTGTGTGAAAAGCTGACCTGCTGTTTTGTTTCTCAAGGTGAGAGATAAAGATAAACTCCATTAGATCTGTTGCAGTCTAGTATTTGGGCCTCTGTGTTGATCCAGAATAGTGACCAACTACCATGGGAGCTGACTGAACGGATCAAGCAAAGATTGGGTGCCATCAGCTGACTTTGCGAAATAAGCCATGAAAGTTAAGACTATTTCCCAAACAGGAAACAAACACATGCTCTGCTGCCAGGGAAATGTACATAGTTTGACTTGTAGGTTATGAATCTTTAAAACTTCCACCGTAAGTCCCAGCACACATTCTTAGTGAGTATGATCTTTTATTTATTGCTCTAAGCCATTTTTCTTTGTTGACTGGAGTGATGTTGGATGCAGGCAAAACATGGGCCACAGAAACATTAACACAAAACACTGCTTGGGGAGTAAAGGACACTACCTCCACAGGGCTAGTTATTCTTAATTAAAAAAAATATATATATTCTTCCAGATAGTAAACCAATAAAAAATGACTGTGGCGACTTCAAAAGGACTAACTCATTTATCAGTGAAGCTGCTCGAGCAATTTTCACAAGAAATACAAAGTACCAGATATATTTGTGTTGTCAATACATTTTTGTTGGTTGGGGAAAGGGTTCGAGCCTGTTACGTAATACTGAGAAAACACAGAAGGTACTTCCCCAGCCCTGTCCGTCAGCGACAGTTGTCTACGGCACCTGGAGAAATTTGCAGTTTTAAGTTTTCTGGTTCCATGGACCCAAACAAAAGAACAAGAAAGAGAAACATGTCGAAACCCAAATGGTTGCTTTCAAGCTGTCTATAAAATAGCTATTGCAACCACAACAGATTACAGCTTCTTATGTGCAGACTTATTAGTCCAGCCAGATTTCCCATTGTTTAAAAGTCAACACTCCCTTGCCCCTGAGTAGCTAAGGTGACAGCCATATGGCATCCGACAAGTTGCCATGTTGGAGCTATGTTTTAGATCTTTCAGAACCATCATGCTTGAGCTTTATTGTCAGCAGTATGCTATAAACCTTACCACAAGTGCTGTTGAATTTCTGTCATTTCTGGAGGAAAACAAAGACCTTCCAATAGAAGTGTTTGGGGAAGAGAAGGAATCAAGCTCATTTTTTCTTGGGTGTTTATTAGAAGGATGCAGGCAGGACTTCTCTGGTAGTCCAACGAGTAAGACTCCATGCTTCCAATGCAGGGGGCCGGGGTTCAATCACTAGTTGGGGAACTAGATCCCACATATTGCAAGCAAAGATCCTGTATGCCACAACTAAGATCCAATACAGCCAAATAAATAAATAAATATTAAAAGAAGGAGGAGGATGCAGGCAATAAGTGTGAAGCAGGACTTGGCCTTAAAAATGGAAAGAAACAAATCCACGTTACAAGGCTCAGGTGCTTAAAAGTCAGCATGTTCACGAAAAATAAGGGCTCAACCTAAAGATAAAAGGGGGAGGGAATACCTGGGATTTTCTTACTTGACTGAGCAAAAATAAGATGGGAAGAAGTGAAAGAGTTCTGAATGAGATAGCCTTTTAGGGTATTCGCAATGGGGAAGGTGGCCAAGGACAGTGGGAGCAGCCTCGTCTGCTGGCCACTACAGTAAACACAACCAGAGGGGACCACACGCTGGCCTGAAGGGATCAGGCTGCGGACGTGGGCACACATGGGTTAGAAGCTGGGCCTGTCCCCGTATAAGATGCATGAACTCGCACAGCCAATTGTTTCTTTCTAGGACAAACAGGAATTTTAAGATTACTTGGCTCACAGGGTGCTTGTGAGTACAAATGGTACTAAAATATGAGGGAGTACCGCTCTAGGCAGGAAGAAAGGTGCTTTCAATAAATTTACTATCAATACTACTACTACTTTTAATACCTTTACTATCTTTGATATTAGTCATTTCAAGCCTCAAAAAATCTCTGACAAGAGGGATGTTCAAGATATTTGGATCAAATGAGGAAACACACTCATTTCCTGAAAATGGGTCGCTTATCAACCATCATCCAGTGTTGCGTGCTTGCTCCTCACTTAGCAAGTTCACTCCTGGGCATACACCTGCAGAAAACCCTAATTCAGAAAGACACATGCACCTCAACTTCACTGCAGCACGATCTACAGCAGTCAGGACGTGGGAGCAGCCTAAATGTCCATCAACAGAGGAATGCATAAAGAGGATGTGGTACATATATACAATGGAATATTATTCAACCATAAAGTGGAACAAAATTGTGCCATTTGCAGATGTAGGTGGACACAGAGACAGTCATACAGAGTGAGGTCAGTCAGAAAGAGAAAAAAACAAACCTTGTATTATAATATTGTTTCTGTGTGGAATCCAGAAAAAATGGTACAGATGAATCTATGTACAAAAGGGACAGAGACACAGATGTAGAGAACAAACTTATGGATAACACACGGGAAGGGAGGTGGGATGAATTGGGAGACTAGGATTGACGTGTGTGTGTGTGTGGGTGTGGGTGTGTTCACACGAGTACTCAGTGGAATATGACTCTTGGCAACTCCATGGACTATAGCCCGCCAGGCTCCTCTATCCATGGAATTTTCCAGGCAAAAATACTGCAGTGGGTTGCCATTTCCTCCTTCAGTGGATCTTCTAGAACCAGATTATCAAACCCGTTGTCTCCTGCATTGCAGGCAGACTCTTTATCACTGAGCCATTAATGAGAACCTACTGGGTAGCACAGGGAACTCTGTTCAATGCTCTGTGATGACCTAAATGGGAAGGAAATACAAAAAAGAGAGAAAATGTGTACACATATAGCAAAATGATTCATTTTGCTGTACAGCAGAAAGTGTAAAGCAACTGTAGTCCAGAAATTAATCAAACAAACAAACAACAAAAACCAAGCAAAAACTGTTACAAATGTGCCTAAATATGGAATTACTTGGTGAATCTGGGAGAAGGTGAGGAGGGGAAAATCAGGAAAAGAGGTAGTATTAATTAGCCCTTAAACTATGAAATTTGAAACTAAGAACACAGGTTTTCCCTTACAGCTATAAATACATTTAAAATTAACATGAACAAGTGAATTACCATATAAGAGAATTAATCCTAACCATTCCCCAGAAAGAACTGATGCCTTTGAATTGTGGTGCTGGAAAAGACTTTTAAGACTCCTTTGGACAGAAAAGAGATCAAATTAGTCAATCCTGAAGGAAATCAACCCTGAATATTCATTGAAAGGACTGATGCTGAAGCTGAAGCTCCAATACGCTGGCCACCTGATGTGATGAGCCGATTCATTGGAAAAGACCCTGATGTTGGTAAACATTGAGGGCAGGAGGAGAAGGGGACAACAGAGGATGAGATGGTTGGATGGTATCATCGACTCAATGGACATGAATCTGAGCAAACTCTGGGAGATAGTGAAGGACAGGGAAGCCTGGCGTGCTGCAGGACATGACTTGGCGACTGAACCAAGAACAAACAATTCCCTTGGTAAACAACACTTTTACCAAAATGTTTTCCGTAAAAAACAGCTATTTTTTTTTTTCATCTATAAAGTTCAATGGTGGGAATGGAAAAGAAATATGTAAAAATGTGAAGGCATGATATTAAAATTGAAAAGCTATGGAATATCTACAAAAATGTCAACAGTTGCTGTCTCTGTAAAATGAGATTTCACTAGGTATGCTTTTTCTTTGTCTGCTTTCTTAGTTACATCTTCTAATACTTTTTATCCAATGGACACATAATTAATTGATCAGTAGAAAATGCCAAATAATTTTCTATTCAGTTTTCAGTTGAAAATATGTGAATGACACCCAGGCCTCACTCAGGGCTGGCACTGAGGATCTCACTCTTGGCTTTGGCACATGGGGGTATTCTGCAGGGACTGGTGGATTTAAGTGCCTGTCTACACACCTCTTCTAGCATATTCTATGGCCATCCTCTGTGTCACAATCTTTGCCATTAATTTATAGTACTTTCACAAAATGCACCTATGGCTAGAGGACCTTCTAAGACTTTAGTTTGAAAAAAATTTTTTAAATCAACTTTTTTTTCCCTCTGTTCTTAATTCTTCAGAAACTTCCCTAGTCTTTCACAAATCAAGTCAGGTCACAAGAATCAAATATTATCTCAGATTAGAACCTAAACAGGGTACTTGCCAAACAATAGCCTAGGGAAGTTATTGGTTATGTGTAGTATGCAATTATTAGCTATCCTGGTTCTAGGTACTAATCCCATGAAAATTATAGAGGAAGGGCAGCAAGGAGCACTGAGACATAAAAAAATCACTGCCATGTGTAAAAACTCAGATGTTAAAAAACAAAATGCAGGCACAAGAATTTAGCCAGAAAAGAAAAAAACAATAGACATGCCAATAGAAAAGCTGCTTCTTAAAATTTGGCTGGCAGCGTCCTTCCCCTCCCCAATGGATACTCTCAGTAAAGAAAACATGGTCGATTTTTTCTCCCTTGACTGTATTTGATTTCCAATTAAAATTAAATATAAACTGAAACGCCACCTGGATTTTAGCAAAATCCATTCCCTGCCTTCCCCCTCCTCCTTTTTCTTAAAAGAAGAACCTGGGCTTACATATACAAACATTTTGCTAAATGACCCGTGGCAAATTGCGTAATGCCAGTAAAAGTTGTGTTTTTTAAGTTATGAGCCCCAAAGATTTTATCTGAAATAAAACCCTGATTCAATTCAGATTCTGGAGACAAACTGTGTCCTTAACTCTGCCTCTAAATTTAAAACATTTGTGTGTGGGGCCCCTTCAGTAATGTTGCTAGTAGGTATGGAGGAGAAATTCTGTATTTATTAGGATATGTGTTTTCTTTTCTAAAATGGTAAATTAGGGCACTAATTGCCTACAAGAACGGATTCTCTGCAGTCTTGATGTAGTGGCCAGTTTCTAAATGAAGAGCCTGGTTGTTAAACAGGCCTGTGTGCTTATTTCAGTTAATCATCTCAATGAAGGAAGACACAGGAGTTCCTATATTCATGGAAAAGGGTTCCCTTGGAGGTATCCAACTTTAATATCTACAATGTTCTACAGATATTGGCTTTTAACATGAAGTGGCTGAAGTTCACAGAAGAATGGAACAGTGTAGAGAAACCACTTGGAAGCCCCAACTTCTACCTCCAGGTTCTTAAGACGACAGTCAAGCCTTTGTCATATCCTCAAAAGGCAATGAACAAGGACACTTATGGTGTCATGAGCACATTTTAAAGGCTCCAAATGTGGCAAGGTCTTTATGTATATTATTATTCAGTATATTCATCACATGAACCCTTTCCACAAGTTGTTTTTATTGCTCCATTTTACAGATGAGAAAAGTGAGACTCAGGAAGACTGGCATAACTTGCTCAACTTCCTGCATTCAGTAAATGCTAGAGTTGGGTTTTAAACCTTTGTCAGTACAACTCCAAAATGTCTTAAACTAAACATTCTTCTATTTCTAGCTCTCTAGGGCAGTGAAATAAACCTAGTGGAAACAACATGCATTGGGCAAGCAACTAGGTATATTTGTATATGATTATCACGACAATACATGACAAAGTCCAAACAAACAAGGAAGGAACTTTCAATGTGGGAGTAGTGGAGAAATCTAACTGTGTTTTTTTCATCTATATTCTTTTCAGTGACCATAGATTGACTTCGGTCACACACTGACGATGCTATATAAGGATGGCTAGCGGTTGATGGTGGAAGCACCTAGAAGTTGGTGGAGAGACAGCACTAGGGGAAAAAACATGTGGTAGCTGCAAACACAAACATGTCATGGGAGACCAATCTTACAAGTATGAAAATTTATCCCTTGAAATCTGTGCAAAAATTTTTAAAAGATAAATATGGGTAAGATATATACTTATATATTTTATTGATATTTTATAAATTTATATTAAATTTGTATCATATTTATATAAGATACAATATAAATATTTTATGTAAAATGCATATAAATCTTGCTCAAGGGACAGGTATTCTCTGCCATTTCTATCCACTCTTAAAAGTTTTCAAACAGCGTGAATGTGCATTATACAATAACTTTTTAATTATAAAGGCAAGAAATATCACCATAGATATTTTAGAATATACAGAAAAGTGAAAAGCATACAAAATAAAATGCAATCCTATAAACATACAAAAACTATTGATAATCTTTTTGACAGGCTTTTTCAAGCTTTCCCCCACCATCAATTATTATAATTTTTAAAGTTAAGTTTCCATAATTGATAAAGTTATATTTCTAAGGGAGTATGAGTCTTAATGGGTACCTAATATTGCTTCAAACTTAACCTTTCTTCTAATGTCAGTGATTCAGCATATTTTTTTAATTTTCATATCATAAATACTACCATAATGAACATCTTCAGGTAAAAATCTTTGTGTATGCCTCTCATTATTTCTGTTGGTTAAATTCCTAATAATGATGATGATAAAGATACGATTAACAGCAGCTAACCGTTATAGACTCATGTACTCAGACTATTAAATGCTGATATTATCCCCATTTGATGGATGTGTGAAGTTAGGCATAGAGAAATCAACTGACTTGCACAATAACCAAACTAGTGTCAGAGTAATGATCTGGACAAAACAGGCTGGCTCCACCATTTATGCTTCTGATACTCTGCCTTTTTCATTGGTTATCAAGTGTGCTCTAGTCAGCAGTAGACAATGGGTTAGAAGCATCAGAAATGCAAATTTGGGGGCCCCACCCAAGATCTACAGAATAAAGTACTTGGGAGTGGGTCCTGCAATCTGTTTTAAAAAGTCTTCCATATGACTTCCATACAAATAAAAGTTTGAGAACCACTGCTGAATGCTATATAATTGCTCAGTACAAGTGTGACCCTGAATTCAACTGTGTGACTGTTCTAAACCTGTTACACAATGCCAAACCACCCCCAGAATGGACTGCTGCTGCTAAGTCACTTCAGTCGTGTCCGACCCTGTGTAACCCCATAGATGGCAGCCCACCAGACTCCCCCGTCCCTGGGATTCTCCAGGCAAGAACACTGGAGTGGGTTGCCCTTTCCTTCTCCAATGCATAAAAGTGAAAAGTGAAAGTGAAGTCGCTCAGTCGTGTCCAACCCTCAGTGACCCCATGACTGCAGCCTACCAGGCTCCTCCGTCCATGGGATTTTCCAGGCAAGAGTACTACACAATGTTATATAAGCCACATAAGACGGTGTGGCTGCATCATTTCTTGTCATCTTTGCTGATTTGGTCAAAGACCTTCCAACGAGTATATAGTGTTGTGCAAGAGTATGTAAACCTGGTTAGTGCATTTGAATAAACCTAAAATGACTCTCAGGACCTATGCAGAGGTCTTTATATGACCTTACTTACCAGGGTTTTCTTCAGAGCTGGCATTTATAGTGCTACGTTTAAGATATCCAAGAATTAATTCCAGGGACACGCTGGAAAGCATTTAGAGCCAAAAGAGGAAACCTTTTCCAAATTAGAGATAGGTTACTAACGCACTTAACATTAATTAAACATAGAAGAATCTAGGAACATTTGTCAAAACACTGAACCAGCTAGCAAATCTAATTAACATGCAGTGTGGGCTGTACAGTGTTTTAATTTGGGGGTGGGGGGTTGGGGTGTGACACACATGAAACTGTAATTGCAAAATCATACAAACACACATGTATACGCACACTTTGCAGAGTGAAAGATACTGGGATCTCATCAGACTTACAAAGGAGGGGTCTTAAAATGGTGCAAAACATAAGAATGGTGGAATTAAAGATATGACCCATGACAGGGAAATCCACCTGCCTGGAAGACTAAAGAGATTTTCGCTAACTGGGAGATAAGTCATCTGATAACAAACTTAGAAACAAATAAAGTAAGACAAGAAATAAGTTTGAAAGGGAGAAAACGCGAGGCCAGTGCATTTTTCTAGAAAAGACCATCAGTTCATAAAAATAGCTGCATTGAGTAAAGATCTTCAAATCTGACAACCATTTTAAAATAAGGTCCTATGGTTTCAGTCATTCCAGCTAAATGATGAATAGACGTGAATGAGCTAAAATTCAATATAAAAATATGTGAAATATGGATACCACCAACGAAATGACCAGTCTTGTCAGCCCTCATCTAATCTCTGGAAATCATACACTCAACTCAGGCAATGGTCTGTGTAAACAGATAGGCCCCGGACCATTTCCTGGAGACCAATCAACTCAGATGCTGGTATCCAGTATAGAAAGACCTCTGCTTATGATATGCCCCCAGGCCTTCCACAATAGAAAACCACTCTACTCCCCAAATTAAAAATGACAAAGTAGCAAAGATACATCTCTTGGCAATTTAATATCTAAGTCATAATCCAAATCCACATAGCTCAGTATATACCCTCTATCTATTATCTCCTGATTGAAAGAGTTAAACTAAATCTGCTGGTGTGCACATACTGAGCTACTGTTTCCTCAGTTTCATCAGTCGTCAAAGATCCCACCAACACAGACACAAATAAACTCTTCCTCTCTGGGTTCTTGTTGTTTAGTCGCTAAATTGTGTCTGACTCTTGTGCAACCCCATGACACTTGCAACTGTAGCTTGTCAGGCTCCTCCGTCCATAAGGTTACTGGACATTTATTGATTAAATCACGTAGCTGTTGATTAGTCAGATGCATACTTCTACAGCTTCATGTGCTTTGACGTTTTTATTGCTATTCAATTCACATGTTTACATCTTGTCCTAGGCCAATTAGATTATGAATTTTATGAATGCAGGGACACATTCAGGATATTTCTTTGCATCTTCTAGCCAACCGTGGGACTACAAATATATGCTACTTTCTTATGTTAATTTTCTTTGGTAGGAGAACCATGACCAAAGAAGTCCTCTCTTTGAGTGACTCATTCAGTATCTCACGCTCCATCATTTCTTTAGTAGGCTGGCTGATTATTCTTCTAAGCAACAATTTTGTCAAAACCTTTCATTTGTAAGATACATTCAGTTAAATGATTAGAAAGCAACCCATATAGGTATGATGACAACTACATGTTAATTTTCCATTTCAGAAAAGGCAAAATAAGTCAAATTATGAGATAAATACATATATCAATAAATGTACACTTTAGGGGAAAAATGAGGGAATGATCTTTCAGTTTTGTTACATGATACTATAAAATAAGAATACTAAGTTTTGGAAGGCAAATCTTGCTACATCTGCCATTCGCTAATCCAGGGGGTCAACAAACTTCTTCTGGTAAGGACCAGATTATAAGTATTTTAGGCTTTATGAGCCATACATTCTCCATGAAACAACTCGCCCCTGCTGTGGTAGGGAGAAGGCAGCCACAAACAAGAGAAAAAAGGGAAATATGGGGCTTTCCTGGTGGCTCAGTGATAAAGAACCTGCCTGCCAAAGCAAGAGACATGGGTTCAAGCCAAGATTTGGGAAGATCCCACATGCCACAGAGCAAGTAAGCCCGTTCGCCACAACTCCTGAGCCTGTGCTTTCGAGCCCGGGAGCTGCAACTTCTGAGCCGAAGTGCTCCAACTACTGCAGCCCGCAGGCCTTAGAGCCCGTGCCCCACAACACGAGAAGCCACTGCACTGCAACTAGGGAATAACCCCCACTCACACAACTAGAGGAAAGCCCATGTACCATCAAAGACCTAGCATAGCCAAAAATTAGAAAAAAAATGTTTTTAAAGGGGGGTAGGGATGGCTGTGTTCCAATAAAAAAAGTCTTTATTTCAAAGAGGAGGAAGCACACCCAGATCTGTAGGATTTGGCCTTCTGCCTTAGCTCACCAATCCTCAGTATGGTCTGCCAGCTCAACACACTGCCTTTTACTTAGAATTTACCAATAAAGGTACTGACTGAAAGGCTGAGAAACAAGTTTAAAATAATTCCAGAATGCAATCCCACAAATTATAATTGCGAATCACTACATTATAGAATATCACCTTGACAATAATAATGGAGAATATCGCATCCCCAGTTGATGCACACTGCTTCCCCTCTTATGCTAATGGTACAGTATATCTATACATAAATGCACATAGCATATCCATGAAATACACTACACAAACTTGTGTAAGACAAGTGCAGATCTAATGGGATAAATCAGCAGGTTAGGATAAAAATGCATGTTGCCAAGGCATTTTCACTTAGAACCTTGGCAGGCTGGATTTCTATCGTGTGGAAATGGAAATATCACTATGAAGAGGGGAAAAAATGAGGCAAGGTAAGCCATACTATCACAGTATTATTTATCATACACATTAGGACCAAAAATAGTCAGGAAAGAATGAACATTATGTCATTCTCTCCCAGTCTTTAACCTTGAAAAGGGTGCTGAGTTCATAGAGAGCATAACAGGAGTCAATACAAGAGGCTATAAAAATGGAGCTACTTCTTCCTGTGCTACCCTGAAAAATTAACACACTCATTACAACAATAAAAGGCTACTTTCACCCAGTTCTAGGAAGTTACGTTCTATTTTATTAAAATTTTCCAAAATTCTTTCTTCCTTTGACTCTAAGAGGCCTGGCTCTGCTGTTGAGAAGCAAAAGACATTTTACGCACAATTTTCCTCTACTAGAAAGAGGTATATTGTGCCCTTCAGTGAACATAAAATTGATATTATCATCTCTTAGTTTATATCTCACTACTTAACCTTCAGATTAAAAGTTATTGGATTTGAATGACTAAGAAGACATCATGTCACCTTCCCTTCAATGTGGAGAGAGGGGTGTTGGGGGCAAGAAAAGGTACAATGTTAAAAATACCAATTTAGATCAGCTGACATTTGCCTTTTTTTGACAAGTGACCGTGATACTGACAATTACATATGGTTGCCTGGATCAGAAAGTGTGTAATAAACAGTCTACTTTAGGAAACTTTACGGAAGACCAACCTGCATCAGGGAATTCATTTTATTTTGGGTAAAGAAGGTACAGTTTAAAAATAGGGATAAAAGAGTTAATTCAGAGAGAACCTTAGGGTTATCAACTTCACAAAATAAAAAATTTTAACCCCTCCAAAGCCAGTATTTGCATTGTCAGTTTATGCAGAAGATACTGGAAAATACTCTCTCAGGAAAGATTAAAGGGAAAGAGCTTCCTTCCCTCCATCCATCTCTATGCAGGGCTCAACTTCAACTCATCAACAAGGCTTGCTCCCCCTTAGCAGTTGAATCTATACCCCCTAAATGGGTTTTCCAATAGCACCAGCTGTTTAATAATTACAGATTGTATTTTTCCAACAAAGGAAACACAACAGGCACCCCCTTCACCTTAAAACAAAAAAATTATTCATTCTAAGAAGCCTGTGTCAATATGAGACACTTTATCAAAGATCTAATTTGGTAGTTTTGTTCTCTAAGAGAGATAAGCACATTCCCTGATCAATAGGAACATAAGCAGTTTATCAGCACTTCCCATGTGACTTCTGGAAGATATACTCATTAGAAAATGGCATAGGCTAAAGGGAAAATATTTGATAATTTTAATCTGAATAAACATACACAATCAAATAGTGAAACTGAGTGACACAGGAGGGTGTCTTTTTTTAAAACAGCCTTTAAACAGAGATTTTTCCAAAATAAACTTACTCTTTATATACAAATTATGTTCGTGCTTTCTTTATCATACCATAATAATTGATTAATGACGGGCAGAAAGGAGCTTGCCTTCTCCTCTCGCTGCCCTTCTCTCTCTTCATTCCACGGTGCACCATGCTGCCTGTCAGATCGGAAATCCTGAGTCACCCCTCTTAGACACGCTCACATGTCCTGTTTTCCAAAGGTGCTACTGATTTGCCAATTCACCCCCGAACTCCCTTTTGTGACCCAGGCCTTCCTTTCTCTTCCCATTTCATTCATTCACAGAGTAAGAGGACTGTTCGCCGCCCAGTACTGTGCTCTGTGCTGAGGAACAGCAAGGGATGAGAAAGGCTCCTTGCCCTCACGCGGCTGACAGCTGACCAAGGGCTTCAAATGCAGGGAACAAGGCAGGGTCAGCCACACGGCAGCCTCGGGTTCATCTAGGTGCTCTGTGACCTAAATGGATGGGATGGGTGCGGTGGGAGTGGGAGGAAGGCTCAAGAGGGAGGGGATACATGTATACATACAGCTGATTCACTTTGTTCTATAACAGAAAAAACACTGTAAAGCATTTATACTTCAATTTTTTTTTTAAGCTACAAGAAAAAAAGATTGGGATAAAAATCGAAAGAACAATGATACTTAGTGACATGGAAATTACATAAAATTTGAATTCCAGCGTCTATAAATCAAGCTTTACTGCAACACACAGACACACACACAAAACCGAAAAACCAAACCAAACCAAAAAAAACCATGGCGCCCTCAATGACGTGAGGCAAGGGTTAGTGTCCCATTCCTAAATCCAGGACCAACAGCAATGGCCTTGTCACTACTATTCATCTTTCCTGAGTCTCTTTCCTGCCACGCCAGGCCCAACGTTCTTTTTTACCGTCAGTCCACCTCCTCATGTACAGCCTTTCTTTCAGCTGGGAAACTTCCACTGGCTTAGAAACTCAACTTTCACACAAACTGAACTCAATTTACCTTCTAACCACCTTCACATCACTCTCAGGCTTACTCATCAGGCTCCAACCAAATAAACTCCAAGTTACTCTCCCCTGCTTCCCCAGCACCTCACATATGTGTGGTCCTCACATTTCCTTACACATAGGCGTGGCATCATAACGGTTAAATGAAAACAGGAGAATAAATAACTGCAAGAAATTGAAAGCTAAGAAAGAAGGTTAGTAGTCCATTTAGTAGCGACCTAGACTAAAACTGAGTCCAGGCCAGTATGTGAAACTCTCTTCAGTAAATTTTCTTGTGAGAGAGGGGAAAAAAAAAATCGTTTTATTTCCACAAACCAAATCAAACACAGTATTTAGTAAAGAGTCTCTGGAATGTTACAAGTAACACTTCATAATTACAATAGATTTGAGTTCAAAGACCAAGTGATGAAAAGAAACTTTCTAATACAGGGTTCAATTCCCTATATAAACTTCCTTTCTGCTGCTCCATCCACCACTCGCATTTATACTGCTCTTCTACTTTGTCATAAAAGCAGTCACCTTCTAACCCTTTTTATCAAGCAATCTATGCACTAGCTAAAAGTACACTAGACTCCATCAGGCGAGCTATAGGTTTACATTACACAAACATACCAATTCTGCCTGTTCAGCACTAGTTGTCAATAAAGGCAGGCACTTGCAAAACAGCAAAGTAGGTTACTTGCCTTCAGAGAACAGATAGGAGCCTGCCAGTTTTGCAAAACAAACTCTTTGCAATCACCAAAGCTAATCTGTCAACAAATTACCATTAAAGTCATTCCTCCTGAAAGTTCAAAAAGAGATTTCTGACTAGGCAAGAGATAGGGAATTTGTTTTTTTTTTTTTATTAGCTCACAGGTCAAGACTGAAAATTACCTTCTCAAAGTAGCAATGCTTTTGCTTCAAGTCAACAGCATACACTTCACTCATAATGAGAAGCAGCATCTGGGTTGCTATTACCACGCTCTCTTATGTACATGACGCTTTTTTCTCCCCGTTTCCTGGTCCATCTTAATTTTCAATGGAGAGATTAATGACACACAACTGCTGTTCAGAAATTAGAACGTGAAAGAACTTCACACAAGGTTCAAAGTCTGCATTACATAAATCTTTGACAACAATATTTAGATGGAAGGCAGGTCTAAACAACAGAGGAGAGAACTAAATTTAGCATTCAGGGTGAAAGATGCCTTTTCCAGAAATAGCCACAAAAGAAGTTAAGAAAACGTATAAGTTTGCTATTTTGTGCCTGCCTTTTCTTTATTTGTCAGAATTATCTGAATTCCTGTCTCAGTTTCATTTTAATCTGTTTGGTTTTTGCTAACATTTTGGTGGCACTGATTCCTATAAAATGTATTTGACCGTCAATATGTTCTATAGTATTTGAACTCTACCTTGTGTCTTCAAAGAGTCTATCTGAACAGAGCAATTCCTTAGAAATTTCTTAATTTTTAATTTAAAATTATAGCTTGGGCCTTCACCCATTAGTGAAGGAAGGTGCTGGCTCTTATTATAGTCCCCAGGCCCATGAGGGCATTTAATAAATGAGTAATCTCAAGACTTCCCTGGTGGTCCAGGGGTTAAGACTTTACCTTCCAATGCAAGGGGTGCAGGTCCGATCCCTGGTCAGGAAGTTATGATCCCACATGCCTCACAGCCAAAAAAGAAAAACATGAAATAGAAGCAATATCTTAACAAATTCAATAAAGACTTTAAAAATGGGCATCAAAAAATCTTCAAAAAGTATGAATAATCTCTTCTGTACTTTATTCTGAAAGTACAGAAAGGACACAGAAAGTCCTCTTAGGACACAGATATGCTGAACGTATTCACCCTTCCAGTGGCATCCAAAGACCCTCCCTTTTCAGACACAGTCCCTGCCTGCTATGGGAAAGTCCACTTGAGAGGATTCCGTAGAAAGTTCATAAGAAATCATTTTCAAAGAAAAAAACAGAATGACAAAGCCAAACTGGCTACTGATAGTTCATCTTTGCATCTATAGATCTATACCTAATCACCCAGGCTTCTCTCTGTAGAAGGGGAAACAAGGCCAAAGATGACCAGTGGCATTTAACACAGCCCTCCAGAGGAAGATGGGGAAGAACAAGAAACTAAGGGAGGCTCCCTTTAATAGGCGCTTACTGCCCATCCAAACACTAACAGCTACTTCTTCCAGGCATTGTTTACCACAGAGGCAGTTACAATTCGAAACACTGGTAGGACATTCTTCCAGTTCTGTTTAATACCCACCCACTATGGCACCCCACTCCAGCACTCCTGCCTAGAAAATCCCATGGATGGAGGAGCCTGGTAGGCTGCAGTCCATGGGGTCGCTGAGTTGTATCTGACTCAGGGACTTCACTTTCACTTTTCACTTTCATCCACTGGAGAAGGAAATGGCAACCCACTCCAGAGTTCTTGCCTGGAGAATCCCAGGGACAGGGGAGCCTAGTGGGCTGCCGTCTATGGGGTCACACAGAGTTGGACACGACTGAAGCGACTTAGCAGCAGCAGCAGCAGCAGCAGTAACTTCAGTAACAAACACTAGAGGAAGGGATTCATTCTTCCATTCTGACAAGAAAGAACTTCTGAGTGTCTCTGGTCCTCTGTAATGACTAATGACTAATTTTACTTCCTTCAAAGGCTCATTGGCAAAATTCAACCCAATGGATCCTCCTCTTTCTCTTCCATGATCTTGTAGAAGCTCCTTGTCCTTTCTACCTTTTTACCTCCTTAATAGTCACCGAATGTTTCTCTTTTACATTATTAATGTGAAACATGTACCTTAAACCGAATGTCAAAGAAGCTATATGAAGTTAATACATCACTTAGCCACAACTCTCCAAATAATACAGTTTTGAATTCCACATATAGTTTATCTTATTTAAATGTCCTTCTCACAGACTACTTCTAAACTGCCCTTCTCATATAAAATGATAACCACACCTAAAAACTCTAGCAACCAAAGCTCTCCCTACATTGATTTGCAGACAATAAAAGTGCCAGGTGGTATCCCCCCCAAAAAAGAAAAAAAAAAAAAACCATCATTAAATGGAATGTTGTTAAGAAATCACTGTTTTATTTAACAGCTATTCATTTTTATTGAATAAACATTTTCTAGTATGCATTCTGTTAATTGACCTGACAGCATATGCTGTATATGGAGAAACTTCTAAACATTATGCTCTATGTAATATGCTTATCTGAAAAAGCTCTCATTTGCAGCAATATGGAAATAAAATTCTGCTTTCTAAAATTCAAGACTTTTAAAATGCATTAATCCACACAGTTTGCGAAATTGCTCTGGACATTTTAAAATCCTTCCTTTAAGGGGGGAAAAAAAAAAAAACTTTAGTAACTGGTAATAGTATTTGTTGCTGAGTTTCATAATGGAGTAGCCAGTATCCAGTAGAGAACTTTTACAGACCTGGAAATGGGGCAGGCATAATAGGAAATAAAAAGCAGTGATGGGATTGGGTAAAGAATTATTCAAGAGCTAAAAGAAAATGTTCAGAAACTCTATCAAATTATATTATTAGAAAACTATTGTTATAATAGTTTCATGGTCCAGATATAAGTAGAGTTGAAGCAGTACAGAATAATACATTTAGTTTTAAGGAAGGGAGCCAGTTTGTGAGTGTGTGGGTGGGCTTCTCCAGCTAATGGTAGCCCCTCTCTTTGGCTGATGGCTTCTGAGTGATGATGGCAATGTCCAGACCAGAATCACCAACTCCACTGCCTAGAGGGCACAAGTCAGCCAAGGTCCTGGGTGGGCACTCAGGCCGACTGCAGGCACTCAGCCCGTAGGGGCTCCTTGACTTAGTAACAATTCATCTCCCAACAACGGTTACCCGTGTAGGAATACTGCCCATGGTTACCAGATCGGATTTTTCAAGAGAAAATGGAAAAGCCAGATTTCCCCCATTTCTCTAGGCTGTCAACAACATAATTAAAAAACAGCAACAGCAATTCTGTCTGGACCCAATTTAGCCAATCTACAGACCAAACCCAGAACAGAAGCCACTCACTCCACAGCGAATCTTCGTGAAAGCTCTTCATTCTGAAAGGGCACTTGTTCTCATTCATAATTATCTTTGGTAACATGGATCAAAGGTGGAAAGGCTTGCATTTATTTATTTTAAATCTTGGCAGTAGGTAAAAATTCTCCCTATATTGTCAATGATTGCACTGGAGCAACTGGAAAATCCTAGAACATTCAGTTTCATACACAGCATAATTAACTCATTTTTATACCAAGCCTTTTAAGCCAGATCTTTTTGTTCCATGGACTTCTAACATATTTTACAGTTCTAATTCTCTTCCAGTGTCCTACATTAATCAAAGCTGTAACCCCTGTTGTCTTTGTACTACAGAATCAGAATGTGCCCCTGGCGAGGAATGGGGGAAAAGTCAACAGGAATTAAATTTCAGTGCAACTGTTTACTCAACTGTGGCCTGCAGTTATTGAAATTTTATCCGTGGTTTTGTGTGACTACCGCAGTAATGAATTCAGCATGGCTGTGATTTTCTCACTGCTGGTATTCTCACTTCAAGTAAAAACCTGTAGAATAAGAATGACGAAAACAACCCATGTCCATCATGTTGACGTTCAGATAACTACAAACTGTTTAACTGTTACAGTTTCAGTCTGAGAGAAAACTGATAATACGACTCCCATAAAACTTTCTGAATCCTGTCTTTTTTTCTTATTTCATCTACAGATTTTCTTTCCCCCTAACAACCTGTTAAGCGCCTCATCGTACACTTAAGGAAGTCACACAGCTGTCAGTTGTTTTATTTTAAAAGACTCAAAAGGCCTGCCAACCACAATATATGGAGTTTCAGGCACAATGATAGACCCAACTGCTTTCTTCCTTCCCAAAACATATCAGAGGCAATTAGAAATAAAATTGTTATAAAAATATTAAAAGCACTTTGAAGTACAATCAAAAGGTATTGACCTGTACACCAATTACCCAAACAACATATTCTCTAAAAAGTGGTCAGAGCCAAGATAAAAGAGGGGAGACATGAATAACTAATTTTGCGGCTGATGGTTTTCAAGGAAGATGCTGTTAAAATGTACATATACATGAGCAAAATAATTCAGAAAGAGAAAAACAAATATTGCATATTAATGTATATATATGGTATCTAGAAAAATGGTGCTGATGAACCTATTTGCAGTGCAAACAGATGCAGATGTAAAGAATGGACTCGTGGAGACAGCGGGAGAGAGACAGGGTGGGACGAACAGAGAAAGTAGGATTGACCTATATGCACTATCATGTGTAAAATAGAAGCTAGTGGGAAGCTGCTGTGAACACAGGAAGCCCAGCCTGGTGCTCTGCGATGACCCAGAGGGGTGGGATGGGGTGAGGGCAGGAGCGAGAGACTCAAGAGGAAGGGGTATGCTTAGAGTTATGACTGCATCATGCTGTGGTATGGCAGAAACCAATACAACGTTGTAAAGCAATTATCTTCCAATTAAAAAATAAACTAATTCTTAAAAAAATGAATGTATATTACCTTCTTCTGTGAGGTCAACTTGTGGTTGCTGTTCGTGGGGTAGGGAGGGAGGGGTGTGTCTGTGTGTGTGTGTGTCATAAAAGTAACATTTTTGGCTGGCTTATGACTTTGAGATAGTGGATGATTTTCAGTTCTTTAAATAAAAATCAGAAGATGTTAATTTCCCATTTATCCAATTGACATGTTCTAAATACTAATTACTCTGTGTTCATACCACATCAGGCCATGGGGTCACAAAGAGTCGGACACAACTGAAGTGACTCAGCATGTACTCACGTATACCACATCAGTCAATAGCCCCACTTCAGCTGCTCCATAAAGAAACAGTTGATCTTGGCCTCTGTTTGGTACGGGCACAGAAAATGGCAAACCAAATTACCAACTTATTTCCAATATATCCAGAAATATCTGAGAATATCACACGAACAAACACACACACAAATACATGGCTCCCTTTCTACCACTGATAGGTCTTGTCACCAATGTCACTGGTTGGGATTTGGCCATTTGCACTACTGCAAATACCCCGAGTTTACACACATAAACCCCAGCTGATGTGATGCCCAGGAAGCAGGCACTATGGAATCTGAGCTGCCACTAGAAGAGAGATCAAATCACTTCAAGTCTCTTTCTCTCTTTTCTATTTTTTCCCCACAGATTTCACTGTCTCAAGCTGGTTCCAACGGTTTCTGACAGACTAACAAGCTAATGATTCCTTATTGGTAAAAATTCTTAGAAAGGAGAAAATAATACATGTTTTAGAGACCGCCAAATGCTATATCCCTAAAACAGGAAGGGACTGCCTTAGTTTCTCTGCTATAGATTCTAAGAAAATGGTTTGAGAAAAGGTTTACATTTTTCCTTCTTTCCCCCAACCCCCAACAATGTGTTTCATTCAGAAAGGGCCAAAGATTTACCACTCTTTTTAAACCTTTTTTCCAAATTACTTTGTATTTAATAAATGAATCAAACACTAAAATGCAACAAAAATCATTCATGATCATTAACAAAAATGTACACTATTTCCTAATTCTAAAAGAGGCTGTGAAAACAATGCTTATCTTCAAGCAAATGCTACTTACTTGAATTTGCATCAACACTTTGGCCAACCAGCAACATTCACCTTGTCACACCCTTTGCCATTTGTAAATATTTTACCAATCACAGTTACCCATATAAATGCCTACAAAGGATATAACAAGAATGAGTATGTCACAACTTGTGATCATTTGGGGTAGCCACCAAAAAGAGATCCTTTAAAACAGTAATAAGATTTAGTCACATACCAACTGCTGTATGAATATAAGAAACATTTTTAAGTGGCCTATCTCCCTAAACTCTGAGTAACAGCAAGCAATTTCTTACACCAATGCCTGCATTATTGATGTCTCGTTATCTACCCAATTTTGCTTGGGTATTTCTCCTTATTCCTACTCTCCTGTTTCACCTACTTTTCTTGCTTATAACCCTTGTTTCTCCTGTATCCTTGACCCCTTATTTGTTTCCTTCTTCCTAAGGCTTAATAAGTCTTTTTATCATTGTTGTTGTTGTTTTTTTTTTTTTTAAACTCAAGCATTAGGAACCATTTCTCCAAAGATTCCTTTTATTCCAAGTAGTTAAACTTTAGGCTGGCATATTAGGGGCTCCAAGGAAGTGGCCAGAGGTCCACCCGATCTCACTTTCAACAACCATTTCCCAAGACAGAGGGGCTTCCCAAGACTGAAATGACAAAAGCTTGAGAATTTGTTTCTTAATGCCAATGGCTGGGGCCCCGGCTTAAAAGATGTTGCGTACTGTCAGATAGCTGGCTGAGTATCAGACGGTCACGGTGGTCAAGTGTGCAATGAAACGGTAGCATCTGCATCTACCTCCCTCCACGGCCCGACTCCAGCGCACGGTACCTGCTGCTGCTGCTGCACGTGGGCCAGATCGGCCGTCCCCACGTCCACGGCCGGCGTCTCCCCGTTGGACCGCCCTTCCCGAAGACTGCCGCACTCTAATAAGTGGTTGCCGCCACTAGACCCATTCTGGATGGCTGAACCGTTACTTTTTGTCTCAGTCCCAGATTCTTGCATCATGACTCAAAAACCTGATTTGCAGGAGGGAGCCAGGGAGAAAGAAAAAAACAGCTGTTAGCACAGTTGTTGTACATAAGGAGAAGGGCCCTGCCTTCAATGTTGCCAAACTCTGTAAACAGTTGTCACTTCCTTTCACTCAACTTATCCCTTATTAGTGGTCCAGTAGTCTAGTTTCTGAAGATGGAACTGTTGGTCCAAATTCAAGTTTTAAGGGCTCCACTGTATAGCACAGGGAACTCTACCAATATTCTCTAATAGCTTCTATGGGAAAACAATCTGAAAAAGAACAGATATATGTATATGTACAAGTGAATCACTTGGCTGTACACCTGAAACTAACACAACATTGCAAAACAACTATTCTCTAATATAAAACAGAAATTAATTAAAAACTTTAAAAGAAAAGCAAATTCAACTTTTAGTAGTATTGTTCTATTTATGTTATCTTTTTCCTCAGAAAAAAAAACATTGTCAGATGAACTTAGAATTTATGGTTAAATTCCTGTGATTATATCTGGATGTTTTGCTCAAAAACCAGTAAGTCATTTCATTCAGTGTATTAGGTGTAACCTTTAATTTTAGTATGTATAGGCTCTGTATGATGTATTACACTCTTAGAGAAGTATTTTCCAAATGTAGTCTATCAGGAGATAACACACCTTAGCAAGAGGCCTCCTGAGGTATTAATCCATGCTAAAACCCCTTACAGTCAAAACCCCAAAAGCGCTCTCAAGATTTGCACTCCCTGGAATCATTCAAGTATTGGAACTTTTCAAAACTGGCCATTCCAGTAAGATAAGCTACTTTGAGAGAGGGAGGGGGGGAGTCACAACTTTTCACAGGCTAAATAAACTGACTCTTGTCTTTGTCTTATGGTTAAGATTGTCCTGAGAAGTCCCATTCAGAGTTATGTGTTTCTCATACTGAATTCCTAACGTCTGGTCTGGTTTAAGGTGTGAAAGGTCTAGGCCCTCTTATGCTTATTTTGGAGAAAATGTTGCCTAGGCAGATTAAAAAAAAAATTCTGAATTTGAAAGTGTAAAGTGCAAGTCGCTCAGTCGTTTCTGACTCTTTGCGACCCCATGAACTGTACAAGTCCATGGAATTCTCCAGGACAGAATACTGGAGTGGGTAGCCTTTCCCTTCTCCAGGGCATCTTCTCAACCCAGGAATCGAACCTAGGTCTCCCACATTGCAGGCAGATTCTTTACTAGCTGAGCCACAAGGGAAGCCTGAATTTGAAAGTACTAAACATCAAAAAAATTTTTAAAGATATATATATATAAAGGATTGCATAAAGGATTATTATAGTAATCCCCCCTTTATCCACAGGGGATACATTCCAAGATCCCCAGTGGATGACTAATGAACCCTATATACACTGTGTTTTTTCCCATACATACATGCCTAAGGTAAAGTTTAATTTCTAAGAGATTAATGGTGATAACTAACAATAAAAAAAAATTATAACAATATACTAGGGTGAAAGTTATGTGAGTGTGGTCTCTCTCAAAATATCTTGCTGGACATATTTAATGCCTTTTCCAGCTTAAATAAGCACTTTTCAGACACTATGATCACAACTTCTGCTGTTCAAAGTACAAGAGCAAAACTAGTATGCCCTTCTTTTTCCTTCATCACAAATTCATGGATAGAAGATTGGTTCTTCTCCACATGATTTTTTTCTTTCCTTACTGAGAACTTTCACTTTTTCACCTAAAGGAAGCACTTTATGGCTCCTCTCTGGCACATCCGAAGTACCAGCATCACCAGCACCAACATGCACGTTCTTGAACACGAGCCCTGTGATACCTGGACACAACTGAGATGGCTACTGAATGGAAAATGGGTGGGAAACGCTGGGCAAAGGGATGATTCCAGTCCTGGGGAAATCGGAGCAGGATGGTGAGATTTCATCTCGCTGAGAATGGCGTTGAATCTAAAACTTAAGAATTGCTTATTTCTGGAATTTTCCATTTAATATTTTCAGACTGAGGAAAACAAACCTCAGAGAGTGAAGCTGTGGATTGGGGGGCAGGGGGACTACTTAAGACAAATTCAGTCTGATGTCAGAGTTCTTAGCTATGTGTTTTTTAAAGCTGAGGTAAAGAAAGGGCCAAACAATGAACATTTTAGGGTCGCACTCCAGGCTGAGAGGCCAGACACAAACAATTATCACTTAAAGGGAGGTGGTAATTCAAACATCCAAGCTAAGGAATGCCCAAATAATTAAGACAACTGGGAAATACCAATCTTAGATAAAAGGGCAGAAAACTTTTACACAAATTGATTCAAATCATGGATGACACATATACACAAAGTGTTACAGATTTCTGCCCCGTAGATGAAATATGTGACAACACGCAAATTTAAACACTCTAGGCATCTTTATAGGAGGTTGTCTTCCTGTAAGACACTGGTTTAAGTCTGTTCTATACTCATACAAAAACAACTGGAAAAATTGAACAGAAAAATCCATATCTTTTTTCCTTTCCGTGCATAGTATAATCCAATGTAATGACAAATTTCATAAAC
The DNA here is from genome assembly GCF_019923935.1 of Bubalus bubalis. NCBI lineage: Eukaryota > Metazoa > Chordata > Mammalia > Artiodactyla > Bovidae > Bubalus > Bubalus bubalis. The sequence continues at coordinate 30,372,528 of NC_059177.1, read as the reverse complement.
CCAGAAGGCATACACACACACACATACACACACACACACACACACACTAAAGTTAATCCAATTCTGAACTGGATTAAGAATGGCATTTTTTGTGAACAGGTGGAAAACAAACTCAGACACAACAGCTGATTCACTCTTGTCTCTTTAGATCAGATATTTCAGTGATTATAGTCCTTTAAAAATTGCATTCATATCTTACTGTCTGCAGAGTGAAGAATCTACCAAAAAAGAACTAAAACTTTAAGATGCAAGAACCAGGCAAAGCAAGTATCTAGTTCATCACCAAAAAAAACACACCAAATTTCTGAAATGTAGGTGTTTTCTTGTCCCTCAACATTTTAGTTTCTCTGTCATAAACTTTCCCACGTGTACAGAAGCTAAGGGAAAAAAAAGTGTTTAAGGAAATAGTCGTTTTAGTACTAAGCAAGGAAGCCCATTTAGGTTTTAGGGTATGTTACAAGCATATCTAAACAAAAAAGGAAAAAAATGTTTTTCACCTTCCAGAAAGCCTATCTATATCAGGGGTTTCCCACTCCACAAAGACAATGCTTTTGTCTATACCTAAACTCTATACCTGCCCTCAGAATGGGACATATTTAGCCAAATAGCCCATCCTCAGGAAGCAGTGCTACAGGTGAAATATGGCTTTCAAGTCACGTTGACCACTGGGCTCCCAGATCTGAAGACAAGTGTCAAAGAGACTGACCCAGCTCCCTTTTCCTGGGTTTGACAACATTGTGGTGGGTGGAGTCAGAATAATATCCAACGCACAATCTGATGAGAAGGTTTGCTCCATGCAGTTCCACAGAAGACTGCCAAGTCCTCTAGCACAAGTTTCACAGGCATCAAGCCAAGCAGCTTGGCTTGGGGACCAGGTTTGTGAGAGTGCAGGCTTTGGGATCGAAATTGCATAAAGGATTATTTTGGTCCGAGGATGTCCTTAATTAGTCAAGTGCTAACAGTAGTATGTTGGTTGGAAGATTTAAATTTTGCTATAATCTCCCACACCAATCAGGAGAAAACAGGTTTTTTGAAAAGCACATGTGAAAAAATGAGGAGTGTCGATGTCTAAGAATGTTTCTAACAATATCTGGGCTGGCAGTTTTTTCTTTCTATGGAACGTTTCAAGCTATTTAATAAGGCTTTTCTATTTGTATCATATGCACAAACTACAAAGCCCTCTGATGTACTTTTCAAACACAGAAGTACTCTATGAGGGAGAAAAGGCTACTCCCACTTTACAGGTAAGAAAACTAAACCTCAGCAAGTTAGGCAGACGTGAACTTGTCCATTCCATAAAGGACGAGCAAATTTCCAATTTGCAAAGTCCTGCACTGGGTAGTGAATTAGGACATCTACACAAAGAAAACGGAGTCAAAACCCAAAAAGACAATGACGAAGGTGGCAGGTAGACAAGGAAAAAACATCCGAAGTACAAAGCTAAAGGTATCAGCATGCTAGCCAACCGCTGTACTTGAGGTTTTTCTACTGAGTTTTACAATTTTAGACGCATCTAAAGCAAGTCGCAGGAGAGGCATCTCTGTTCTCTGGCTTGGAATGCTGAGCTCTCTTCTTGGGTGCTTGTCACAAGCACCTAGTGTGTGTGACCTCCGCCTCCCTCTAGGGCTGGGGCATCCTAGAGGCAATGATCTGCTTTGCTCCATGACAAACTGAAAACAAGAAAGGACACACAATCATCCAGAGAGCCTAAACAGGAAAGGCATGGCACCTGAAGGGCATGGCCACGCCATACCCCCTAACAAGTCCTTTCTCAAAAAACAAAAGCCAAACCTTCCTCCAGCCTTGTCTCTGACTTCTCTGAAGGAGCCGGGCGTGTTTAAATCACATATGATCCATTCAACATAACCGCACAAAAGCTGATGCTACAGTCGCACAGATGTCGGAAAGCTTACGAAAGCCAAAATGGCCCGCTTCTCATCTTACTTGGAAACGTTACAGCGCTACTGATTTCAAAAGATCGATTTTTGTGCTGGAGGGACTTGTAGGAGGGATGAGAACTGAGTTTAGTGTGCTTATTTATTGTCGTTGCCAATAGAGCTGCTCTCTGGAAGTATTCTGGAAAATTCATAATGTCCAGGCCAATGTATTTATAGTAAATGAAAGCAATGCTTTCTTATTATGATTATTTCCTTGGTTACAGTGTTGATGCTGAAAATTTAAGGAAAATAAAACCCTTGTTATCATGCTTGTGAAAGATTTTAAGCTAACAAAAAGTTCAGTCTTGATTCCAGGGCAGTTAATTAAGGTTGACCAAGTCAGGCAGAAGTAAATTAACTTGGCTGATCAATTATTTATATGAAGCAGAATAAATGCCCTTAAAGAACTTGGTCTGTTCATGAAAGGATGTGTAAATTAAACTAAACATAGTTTTGTAAAATATATTTATATGTCTATGGGGAGAGGAGAAGAAAAGTTAACTGCAAGATCACTTTTTAGGAAAATGATTAAGAGTGATTATACAGTCCTTCTCCCACTCTATCCCCTCCCCTTTCAGCCCCCCTCCCCCCCAAAATACCCTCTTTCTCATTGTTCATCCATGTGTGAGGAAGGAAGGAAAATGGTATGCACTTTGAAGAGACAAGAGAGGCTTTGAAAAAAAAAGGAAGGATGGAAAGGTGAAATGAAGGAAGTGATGGAGGGAAGGAGGACTGGGGGAACTCTACAAATGGAGAGATTATATGAGTAGCTAATACAAGCAGGCCTCAGAGACAGTGCAGGTTTGGTTCCAGAATATGGCAGGAAAATGAATATCTGAATAAAGCAAATATCACAGTAAAGTGAGTCACACACATTTTTTGGTTTCCCAGTGCATAGAAAAGTTATGTTTCTACTCTATCGTAGTGTATTAAGTGTACAATAGCATTGTGTCTGAAAAAAAGTATTCTGTTAATAAAAATACTTTAATTAAAAACCTTTATTGCTGAAAAATGCTAACCACCATCTGAACCTTCAAGAAGTTGTAATCTTTATTGCAACAGTCATATAAAAAACCGCTGATTACAGAGCACTCTAGTAAGTATAGTAATAATTTTTAAAATTTGAAATACAGTAAGAATGACAAATTTGTGATACCAAGACACAAAGTGAGTAAAATCTACTGGAAAAAAATGGGGCTGATAGACTTGTTGGATACAGGGTTGCCAAAAGCCTTCAATTTATAGAGAGCCACATGCAGTGTCTGCAAAGCACAATAAGGTGAAGTGCAATAACAGGAGGGTATGTCTGTACTTTCACAATCTCGATCATTGGCTCCAACCCAATTATCAGTTAGACTTCGCACAGGGTTTGTAGGTGAGTTAAAAAAGAGTGAGAGTCAGCCCAGTTCTTCTTGGAAAGAAGTACTCTTTAAAATCCTCACGTTGCAGCATGAAGATTCAAAATCCTCAACAATCATTTCCACATGGTTCAGGAAAGAAGAAATAATACCTGTCTGTATTAAGAAATAAGACCAACACACACTTTCGGGTCTCATTAGATAAATGAACTATTCCCTTTAAATGTGTGAAGGATTTACCTCGCCACACTATACACACCAAGGAGTTTTAAGGTGTGGCTAAGGGGAACGTATTCCCCGTTGTAGTTCAGTGGTGTCACCTGGGAAACTAACCCACCTGGTACTCTCACTTCCTCTCCTTCAAGTCAGGGAATCAAATACCAAAACATAGAGATGGAAGTCAGGGCCTCCATGTAGAAGAGGGGTCTACATTTCCCAGCAAGAGACACAAGCTTCCCAATCTTTCACTCTTTACCTGGAAAGATGCTACTGGGGCAGGTGGCAGTGAGGAGACACAGGGCCGGTGGAGCGGATTACAGGAAGCAAGTGAAGAAAGGGCATGATGGAAGGGCCACAGCTGGCTCCAAGATACTGAATGACTGTCTGCAACCGGCAGTCTCACAGCATACTCTCAAAGATAAAAGAAGAGGAGGAGGAAGAACAGGAGAAACGGACTGACCACAGCTGATTACTTTCTCATCTGAGAGCACTTCCACAAACTGTCTCTGAACTCTTTAGACACACTTCTGTCCGTCCACTGACCCCAGTGGCAGCAGTCCCATTTCATGGAACAACCATCCTAGGGCCAAGTTAAGGGAGAGAAGTCAGAGTACTAACTATGCTGTGAAGGCACCATCTCCCAAAACCAAATTTTCATAATTATAACAGAAAGGCGTAAATTTTCTAATGCATGGCAGTTCAAAAAGTAATCAAGGGAATGAGCCGGAGGGCTATTTTAATGTATGCAAAGCTAGTGACCCACAGTAAATGGGAAGTAAGCCACAATGAATACAAAGTAATGCATACAGACTGAAGTCCTGGTCTGATGAGGGACGGCTAAAATTAACACCCAATTAATTTCCGAATTGACAAACAAATGAAACCCATAAATCTACTTTCTCATTAATTTTCTCGTGGTATAATTTAAAGCAGTAATATGAGGGCAAAAATTGAGCACTATCCATCATAAATATCAAAAAGATAGCACTGTAACACCATAAATTATGCATATTACCTGTTGTTAAAAATGATTTATGTATTATCAACTTTATCATGCACTGTACGCGTCTACATCTATCTTTAAAAATCTGGAATTTCGTGTAGTACTTAACGAAGAAAAAGTTAAGGAGCAATGAAGTGGTCAAAGCATCTTAAAAAAAAAACCAAGTGGCAAGTTAGTCATATGGGACCGTCTAGGGTAAAACTGGAATCTTCATCCGTCCCAGGTTAGTGTGGAGAGAGAATATTATGCAGATGATGGGCTGGGCCTCTCTGGGAGGAGAAATAAAGAAGCTCCAGGAACATCCCTCCTAGGAAGCACTGGCATTTGGGGACTAAAGGAGTTACTCCTCTCTCTGGCCTTCAAAAATGCAGGAAACACAGGGTTTGGTGTGAGAAAGGAATGGGTACAGGTAACAATATGGTGGATGCATCTAGAGAGCCAGAATCCCTAACAATAGGGGTTTTATGAAACAAGGAATTGAGGTCAGTTGGTGAGAAACTTGAGATGAAAATTCCGTTCATTGTCAGTAAGAAATAATTAATAACAATAATACTGCAAATTTATAATAACAGTAATAATATAGCTCTCTTAACCTTTATAGTGCAAAGGAGGAGGGAAAAAGAAATAGGAACTAGTTTGTACTTATCAAACTAGAAGCACTTTTATTTATCAATTAAATGCAAGAAAAGGCCTTCTGATTAAAATGATTTTCTTTTGCACCTCTCCATCTCCATTTGTTTAATAAGAATTAAACAGCACAAAATTCCTTTATCTCCAACTTGACTTTCAGACATGCCTTGCACATAATAGGAATCCAATATATAACTGCTGAATTTTTAACTAAATGATTACACAACAGAAAAATTCAAATCCAACCTCTCAATCAAATGAGATCAAGGGCCTGTAGTCACCACCTTTTATGTTGCTTGTTTTAAAATATTCTGCTTCCTGTACTCGGGAATGACTAACTGTTTTGGAGTTCTAAAACTCAGAAGAGAACGTCAGCCATTAAATCATTTTAAGTCTTCACAGAAGTAAGATTGTCCCAGTTTGCTGAAAATGTAAAGATAATCAACCAATAAAAAACTCTACCAAAACCCATGGTGAACATGTAATACACATGAGGATAATTCAGAGGCCTGGAGATGGTAAATAACAGGATGTTTAATTTTCCCTGTAATTCATGACTTGGAAGAGAGTTAGTAGAATAAGGTTGAAATAAAGAGGAGAGTGAAAAAGTTGGCTTAAAGCTCTACATTCAGAAAACTAAGATCATGGCAGCTGGTCCCATCACTTCATGGGAAATAGATGAGGAAACAGTGGAAACAGTGTCAGACTTTATTTTTGGGGCTCCAAAATCACGGCAGATGGTGACTGCAGCCATGAAATTAAAAGACTCTTACTCCTTGGAAGGAAAGTTATGACCAACCTAGATAGCATATTCAAAAGCAGAGACATTACTTTGCCAACAAAGGTCCGTCTAGTCAAAGCTATGGTTTTTCCAGTGGTCACGTATGGATGTGAGAGTTGGACTGTGAGGAAAGCTGAGCGCCAAAGAATTGATGCTTTTGAACGGTGGTGTTGGAGAAGACTCTTGAGAGTCCCTTGGACTGCAAGGAGATCCAACCAGTCCATTCTAACGGAGATCAGCCCTGGGTGTTCTTTGGAAGGAATGATGCTAAAGCTGAAACTCCAATACTTTGGCCACCTCATGCGAAGAGCTGACTCATTGGAAAAGACCCTGATGCTGGGAGGGATTGGGGGCAGGAAGAGAAGGGGACGACAGAGGATGAGATGGCTGGATGGCATCACCGACTCAATGGACATGAGTTTGAGTGAACTCCGGGAGTTGGTGATGGACAGGGAGGCCTGGCGTGCTGTGATTCATGGGGTCGCAAAGAGTCGGACACGAATGAGCAACTGAACTGAACTGAAAATGATGGTCTTAACAACAACAACAGATGATTTCCCTTTTCTACTAGGCTTTCCGTGTGAAGACAGGGGACTTCAACCTTTTAAGGAAAAGGCATTTCTGAACTTCAATTCCAGGGCAGCAAAACTTTTCAGGGACTATAGATGCCTCAGTCTTGTGACTTGTCATAACCAAATCTTCTGGAACGCTGTACTCTTTATATTAAGAAGACATGAAGAAGGGTAGATGACAACATTCCAACCTCTAAAAAGTTACAGATCTCTAATTATATTTTTAGAGGTTCAGTGACCACTGGTCTTTTTTTCTGCTCTCTCCCAGTAGATGAGACTTTAGGTGCTGTAATCATAGCAACTGTGAGCAAAGTATAGAAGTGAGAAGCCGCTCCAGGAGACAGAAGTACAAAGGAGAATCCATACCCACTCCCTGGCATATTAATCCAGACAAGCTCAAATAATTAAACAGAGCAGAAAGGAGCCTTGCCAGTTCAGGACTAGGTTGTTTGCTTTGCCACAAGGAAGCCTCTGAAGCTTAAGGTATGATGGAGCCAGGTGTTCTGGGGAGCTTAATTAAAATGCATTTTCATAGAACAAAACAGATTTTAAGTTTGAGAACAAAGCCTACCAAACTTTAATCATTCGAACATTCAACTGCTGCATTCTCAGAAAGAGTCTAATGGAATAAAGTGACCGACAACCAGGTCAGAATATATATTTTTTTCATTTCTATATTTTATATAGCTGAATATACACAGAGTCGGATACCTAGCAGCAATTAATGACCAGCGTGTTCGATGACACACTTCACGTATCTCCCATTTCGCCTGCAGCACCTAACCGCTCTGGTGGCCAAAGTGAACAATAAGTTCATAGCAATCATGGCAGCTTTGTGAATGCAGGCCATCAGAGGTCTGTTGCTTGCATTTCTCTGTTGTGTGAAATGGACAATTATTTAATTTTATCCTTCAAAAACTCCACCTATGCATGTATAGCCTTCTCCTACCAAAGTTACTCTCACAGAGAGATTAGCAGGCTTTTGCTGACATAAAAGACCACCATTTCTTGAAGGTCATGACCCCCTCAGCCTCCACCCTCAACCCAGTGTGTGGTGTATCCTTATAATTTACAGCAAACGCTAGCAGGCCCTGCCCAGTGCTGAATCACAAGGCAAAGTCAGAAACAGCAACAAACAGGAATTTAAAAAACAAAAACAAAGATGATGTGAGCTGAGTTTTTCTATTGTTTGCAAAACAGGACAAAGGACAGGCTTCTGTTGTGGTTGCCAGACTCTAGTTGTCCTAGAGTCACACACACACACACACACACACACACACACCCCCTCCACAGACACCTCAAGCTGAATAGAGAGATACAAGGTCTGCTTTACTTAACAAGAAATCATATAAGCATAAACACATTTTCAAGTGAGGCAGGTAAGTGTAACAGAGAATCAAAATACTAGCTTTTAAAAATATTACCACTGATATTAATTGTATGCTGTCCTCTCAGGATGTCTTTATAGTACAGGGAATTATTCAGAACATATTCAACTAAAAGTTAGTCTTCTTTCAAACTTGTAGTATAGGCATCACAGAAGATCCATATGGAGCCCACAGGACAACACACAACACATAAAAATACAAAATTCAAGGACTGTACCTTTCAAAGGTGACTGCCTTGTTCATAGCACTAGACTTTTTCTCCTAGACCTTCTAAGCCCTTGTTTGTTCCACAAAGAGTTTTCTAGTCATCTGATGTTCTATTACTGAGCTAGTGGCCTTTCAGGAGAGCTCTCTCCCTTCTGAAAAAAGCAAACAACTGCATAGATATCATTACACTAAGGAAATCTCTTAGAAAAACCAAACAACTCGCTAATCTCTCCAGCCCCTTCATCCAAGCAAAAGATAAGAAAAGCAAACCTAAGTCTGTTTCAACCACATTCCAGGGACAAGTTCCCCTTTTCTTTCTTTATCAAAATTCTAGCATGTAAGTTTTTTGTTTTTTTTTTAATGCGTGTGTGTTTTTAAAAACAGACCTTGCAGGATAAACTGCTGCTCACACCCGCAAACAAAGCAATATTTGTTTAATAACGATTGCTACCATGGGTACAGTAAACAAGGGGCCCAGCATTTGTGTTTATGAACAAACACATCATCTTACAAGAGTAATTTAACATTAACCAGGTGGAATAATCAACAGATTTCATAGGTGACACCAGGGGCAGGACTAATGTAAACAGAGCTGGGGAGGAGAGAGGGGCCACTCTCTGGGAATCAAGGTCGAGGTAAATGCATTACAGAGTAAACAGCTGCAAAGAAGGCAAGATAAACAAACAGTCCTTCTTCTGACATTTAGAGAGGCAGAAAGGTTGTATGTTACATAGATCAGCTGCTGACCACCATGAAATCAAACCAGTTGGAGACCAGGCCTGCTTGTTTGCACAATGCCATGTTTGCTTATAAACAACAATTTGCAGTTACCAACCTCGCATTACTCATCATCATCTAAGCCAGAGTGAATCAAGTGAAATCTGGTTAACTCTTTACTGGTGACATTATTTAGCAATCAAAAAAAAAAAAAAAAAAAAGCCTGACCCCCTTTAAGAAAAACAGGCTCCCCTGCTTCCCTGCCCCAAATGAAAAACAAAACAAACAAAAAAAGAGTTCAGTCAATGCCCTTTTATTTCCTTGCTTATAGATAAAAAATAAAATAGCTACATGGTTTAAACTACTATAGGATAGATATGGTAAAAGCTTTAAAAGACTGTGATGTTTTCATGCTTGAGTAACCATGCATTCACTTCCTGGGCTCATCTTTTATCAATGAAGTATATGAGTCAAACACCGACCTGGATCAGGAATGTTTTACCTAGAAGGAAAACCCTGATGTTACTTTCTCCCCGAGTTTCTTGTTCCAAGATATCCTTAAGCACACTGGGTCCACAAATAGATCTGTAGCATTCTTAACCACCCAGCAAAAATCAAACTTCTGCCCCTTAAAAGACATTGGTTGATGCTACATACAAGTATGCAAGAGTTCACTTTGTCAGCGTATCAAAGAAACCTTAAATCCTGGAAGCCAAGAGTGAATAAGCTTAATCTGTCCGCTAACAAAGTATTACAAAGAAATGTTTTATGTTCAAAAATCTGTTTCATGTGTACTAACATGTTAAACAGCATGCTGTATATCAAAAGAAAGTTATCACACTGTATCAGAGACGCTATATTTAAGTAAACTATTTGCAATTATAACATGAATTTGGGAATCTATTTTACAGATACTTTAACAATTAAACTCAATTTTGATACTTGTGAATAACATCTTTCCATTACTTAAAAGTTATAAAGCAATGACACACTGAAAGACAGTTTGGTAATTTATCTATATCTTACATGTAAAAAAGAAAGTGAAGTTGCTCAGTCATGTATGACTCTTTGTGACCCTATGGACTGTAGCCTAACAGGTTCCTCCTCGCCTGGGATTTTCCAGGCAACAATACTGGAGTGGGTTGCCACTTCCTTCTCCAGATCTTCCTGACTCAGGGATTGAACCCTGGTCTCCCGCATTGTAGGCAGACACTTTACCATCTGAGCCACCAGCGAAGTCCATATCTTAAGTACATATCTTACATGTACAATCAGTTAGTTAATTTTTAAAAACTCAGCATTATGTCAGTGCAAAGTACAGCAAAACAGCTGGATATCCAAAACAGAATTTGAAAATAAGAAAATGAAATTTAAAAAAATCAACTAAAGACACACCTGAGAGGATTCTGGCAAGTGCACTGATAACGATCAGATTACTCAAATTTCTACCTCTGTCTGAAAATCGTAACAAAATTGTACTGGTCTTTCCTGGCCACCCCAATTCCTCATTCTCAATTCCACTATAAACCTCCTAACCTTCTCTAGCAGCTCTTGTTCCCAGTTCCTACTTCAATAACCTATTCTTTGTTCTGTGACGCTTAAGTCACAAAGAAACAGAGGATTTTCTTTTGTGTTTTTGTTTTGTTGTACTGTGGTTTGCTTCCCAAGTCCATCTCTGCTGACTGTCTCCTTTTCCCAAATCAACACAGCCCCTAAGGCCTCAACAGTGTCAGGAGAAGAAATTTCCAAGGAGGGTTCCGTGCCATCAGAAGAGGGAATTTCTCAGGCTCATGAACCTGTTACCACCATACGGACACAGGGAAGGGACACGGAGACGTTTCCTTTGTCTGTCCTAGCAAGCCCTCTGGGGCTTAGGCCGTTCCACTGCCCTAGAGAAGGAAACTCAGCCTTGCTCAACTCTGATGATGCAAGTCTGGCGGCTGAAACAACTAACACAGAGACTCTTCCTCAAATGCTTTGGGAACGGAACGTTCTCAAATTCCATGCTCACTGCTCTGTGCATGAGGCCGAGATAACTAGGAGACAGAGATGCCCTATCCTGTGTCCCAGCAAAACTCAAGCGAGAAAAAAATGAAGACGTAAAAGCATAATATTGTGTTCTTCCATCCCTAGTTCCCACCTTTAATGGAAAAAGTGGATTACTCATTATTCACACTTCTAATTTTGTCCAGGCCTTCTCTTGACCTTCATTTTTATTTCCTATTCCTGAATTTTGGAAGAACTAGACTATTGGTCATGGATTATAAGTAGCATTTATAATTCTAAATGGTAATCCAAAGAGCTATAACTGTTTCCCTTGGTAAAGGACAACACCAAACACATAACCATCACCCAAATGGAGGGAGACGCCTTTGAATTCCAGGATGATTCTACTGATTTCTTAGCATGGCTAGGACAGATAACATGCATTTTTCTTCTATCCCAACTGTGGTGTTACAGTTATCCTAATGTACCTTCAGTTTTACCGGCATATGTCTATTAGGTTAGTGCAAAGTAACTGCAGTTTTGCTCAGTTGAAATTTGCTACTTGACACTGGAATACATTCTTAAATAAATGTGGTTATACATAATTTTAATGTGTATTTCTCACTTTATGTTTTATGCTAATGACATTACTTGCTGTTCATTTTATATTTATTTTAGATTAGGGAAATAATGTTAGACAAAAAAGCAAATTCAAGTGATTTTCTTATTCGAGTTCAAAGTGGGTCATAAAGCAGCAGAGACAACTTGCAACATCAACAAAACATTTGGCTCAGGAACTGCTAACAAACATACAGTGCAGTGGTGGTTCAAGAAGTTTTGCAAAGGAGACGAGAGCCTTAGATGAGGAGCACAGTGGCTGGCTATAGGAAGCTGACAAGGGCCAGTGGAAAGAAATCGTCAAAGCTGATCCTCTTACGACTACACAAGTTGCTGAAAAACTCAATGTCACCCACTCTACGGTCATTTGGCATTTGAAGCAAATTGGAAAGATGAAAAAGCTCCATAAGTGGGTGCCTCATGAGCTGACTGAAAATCCAAAAAATCGTCATTTTGAAGAGTCATCTTCTCTTATTCTACTCAACAACGAACCATTTCTAAATCAGATGGTGATGTGCAACAAAAAGTGCATATTTATGACAACTGGCAATGACCAGCTCAGTGGCTGGACAGAGAAGCGCCAAAGCACTTCCCAGAGCCAAACTTGCAGCAAACAAAGGTCAGGCACACTCTCCATTGTCCGCTGTCAGTCTGATCCACTACGGCCTTCTGAATCCCGGCGAAACCATTACCTCTGAGAAATCTGCACAGCAAACCGATGCGATGCACCAAAACCTGCAATGCCTGCAGCCAGCAGTGGTCAACAGAAAGGACCCGATTCTTTTCCACAACAGTGCCACATTTACTTGCTATCTCGCCAGCTGATACCATTTTTTCAAGCATCCTGACAACTTTTTTTGCAGGGAAAACACTTCCACAACCAGCAGGAGGAAGAAGATGCTCTCCAAGAGTTCGTTGAATCCCAAACCACAGATTTTTCACTACAGGAATAAACAAACTTATTTCTCATTGGCAAAAATGTGCTTGATTGTAATGGTTCCTATTTTAATTAATTAATGGGTGTTTGAGTCTAGTGATAATGATTTAAAATCCATGGTTCAAAACCATAATTATGTTTGCACTGACTTAATATTTACTTACTTTGTTCCCCAAAGATCCCCAATTGCTTAGTTTCATTTACTAAAAAAATATTAATAAAGTAAAATAAATCAAAGAGGAAAAGACCACGCATTAAGAAGTCTTTCATGCCTTAACTTTCAATTATTTTTTACTTTTTAAAACGTTTTATTGAAATACAGTTGATTTACAATGTTGTGTTAGCTTCAGGTATACAGCAAAGTGATTTAGATATATATTCATATAAACACCTTTTTTTCCTCCTTTTATATTCTCTTTCATTATAGGTTATTACAAGATAGAGTGTCCTGTGCTACACAGTATGCCCTTGCTGGTTATCTATTTTATATATGGTAGAGTGTATATTTTAATCCCAAACTCCTAATCATACAACTTGTTTGATATATTATTTTAAAAACTGAAAATAGTCCTGAGGAAGATACGGGGAGATCCAAGATTGGAAAAGACTGATTTATTCTTTCCACAACTTTTTCTCTGGGACAAAAAAATCTTACAAATCCTGAGATTTTCAGAGCGGTCATGCCATCTGAGTAGTCCCTTGGGCCAGTTTTCAAGCCTCAAGCACTCACTTCTGCATTTCCCTTCATGATTTTTGCAGGCTTTATCTACACCTCCAATGTCATTTTAAAATTTTATTCACTTTTGACAAACATAAATCTATTTCAAAGAAAACTTTATATCATTTGGTCAAATGGAAAAACCACTATGCGTTCCTCTGAAGGAGAGAAAGACTTTGTAATAAATGTAATACAACCCAACCGGTGTTATTAAATTCTAGCTAGATCCTGCTGTCCACAAAGGCTCTGAGTGGGAGCCATGTTCCTCCTTTGTTAAATAATGAGCTTACAATGGAAGGAGAGAGATTAAAGACATACTAGCACCAAATGGAGACTTTCTCCTTGCCTTTATCAGAAGGATTAAAACAGACTGAAAATGGAATTGCTTCAACATCAAATCACAATAATGAGAATTGGTGAATGATTTATGAACCATCTAAAAATCCTCTTCCAACACACCAGGGTATGCGGTACGAGCTTATGTCTTGGGGAACCGAGCCAGAGGAGGCCTGAGAGATCTGTGCTGGGATCAGGCTACATCCTGGACTCCCAAGCACAGTATTCTTAAGGATGCACCTCATAAAGCACTTAGAGAACCTACTGTATAGACTTACGCTGCTAAAGAAACAATCAACTGACTAGACTCTCTACTTTTGCCCCTAAAATGGATGGGACTCCTGGGCCCTGGGTCTGACGCTTGTAGAAGACAGCTTAAAAATTAAACTGGCAACTTCAACACAGCCTTCCTCCCAGACCTGCCTTTTCTGACATCATCAAAATACCAGTCCAACAGTCACTTAAGTAGAGTTGTCTTTCTTCAATGCAAGTTCAGAGTTTATTCATTACTAAGTAACTACTATATGATAAAAAGTATAAGCATATCATTCAAATGCTTTATTGGTCAAAAAGATGGATGCTTTTATTAGTCCAACCTTTTTTGTAATGGAGTGCCACTGATGACCCAGCATTAGCCTCATTCTCTGCTATTAATCACACTTCTAAGAGCCCATTTTGCCTTAAAATCTTAAGAAATTGCTATAATTTAAAGACATGGTGTCTACATAATGGGAAATGCCTCACAGATTGTATCATTTCACAAAATACAGTATTTTTTTGTATGGGAACAATGACCATGATGCTAAAGTATTACAAATCAGAATAATTTTTATATATAAAAGAAAAATACAAGCAGTCTTTTCTCTTTGTGGCTTTCCACATTTGTTCACTTTAATCACTGCCTTTGCAATGCTGATCAATCCAAAGGCACAGGCACAGAGCTTCCATAAATTAAGATCACATAACATTCCCAAACAAATGAAAAATAAAAATGAAAGGTAGAAAAGTCTAATGTAACTAGATAGAAACAACCATCATGTGCTTTACAAAAATTTCTTCAGTGGCAGACTCCTCATTCATTGTCTATAAATTCCTGTGCTGTGTCTATCCACGTGAAGAGAACTAAAGCAAGGTCTTCAATAAGTGACTTCAGGACAAACTACAGGTATCTGCCAATTTACTTTCAGTGTGATTTCGATAATATAATGATGTCCTTAACTTTTAAGTCCTCATCTCATTAAACCAGCCTTCATGACCATCTAATATAGCTGAATATTTTAAAGGAAGGTGGAGCCAAAGAGTTTTTCAAAATACTGAGCTCAAATAAATCATTTTCAAAGCGCCCCTTCAATTTTTACTACTATACAATTAGAATACAACATACACAGATCTTCAAATCCTGCATTCCCCCCAAAAATGGTGACATTATGTTACATGATGAATGAAGGGTAGACTCCAATCAGGCACAATGATGATGAACAGCTCTGGTGTGAATGGCTGGGGAGAATAAAGAGTCAGTCTTAAGAACTCAGATACATCCTCTAGTCAGCAAGGGATGAACTGAGAAACTGTGAAAGAGCCATAGGCTGGTGACACAGGATAGGTGGAGCCAGGCATCAGACTGCTTGGTGGTAAGTAATCACAGCTCTGATTCAGGGGCCCCTTCTCATCTGTCAGTACAGGCTCAAGCATCCTAATTTGTCCCCTGGTCTTCTTGCTTCTGGCTGCTGCTCCACCATGTGGTGTCAAATGACTAAGATAAGCAACCAGACCTTGAACCCTGCACTCTAACTACTGCACAAGGCCAACCTCTGTACCTATTTCTCAAGAGCTAGGAGGAAGTATCAAGCTAGGGAGGATATCTGGAAGAAACTGTCACACACACGCCAACAAGAAGGGCAGAGCTTAAGACGCCCACACTCGATAGAGCAGGCACCAAAGTGGGATCCATGATGGCAGCCTCCCTTCACACACTGCGTACTGGGGCCACTAGACGGTTATGGAGTCAGTGGTGGGACCACCTGACGTCTGGAGATTCCAGATTCTCAACAGGCGTCAACTAAATATGCAAAGAAACTTATAAAGGGCATTGCTACTCCTGGGCATTTCCAAGGTCAATGTGAAGACTATGGGTATCGGACATCTTTAGAGCAGAAACACCACTGGATACTGAGTATAAGACTGTTAATAGAGGCAACAGGGCCCATTAGCATCATCAATATCTAAGACACATCAAAGAACACAGCCCATGGATAACCAAATGATGTGGCCAATATATTTATCCAAGAGCAGAGCCCCATGATACCTTCCTTAGGAGACCAGTACAGATGCAAAGACTCTGTCTTGTGGCAAGGACTTTCAGACACAGAATCACATATGCCTCCATCAGATAAGAAAATTATCACTTCTAACACTGCAACTATCGTGCAGACCTCTACTAGACAAAGCATGGTCTATGGACAGTAGCATGCGTATTGCCTGAGAGCAAAATGCACCTTCTCGGCTCATCTCAGACCCACTGAATGAGCATGTACACGTTGGTAAAGATCCCAGAGGTGATTCAGATTAAAGTCTGAGAAGGCACGTGTGGTGGAAAGAATTGTCTGCCATTGGACCAGACACACTTGACTTTGAATTTGATGCTGCCAATTTTAAGGTTTCAACAATATGCCCACCACTCTATCTGTGCATTTCCTCATCTCTAAAACCACATCACTCTGCATGTGGATCCACTCATCCTTCAAAAGAGTACTTATTTTGTACCTAATAAGTGTCAGGCTCTGTTCTAAGTGTTGGGGTAACAATGGGGAACAAAAATGGATACAGATCCACTAACATGGAGGTGACTGTCTGATGGGGAAAACACACATTAATCAAAAAATCATATAATAAGCTGTGAGTAGTGTTACAATGAAAAATGCAGAGGGCTTTGACAGCAAGCAAAGCCAATATATGTAAAGTGTCTAGTATGCAGTAGGTGCTCAATAAATCACAGGAATTACTAGTAGCCCATAAAACTCAGAAGACACTATAAAATCCTCAAGTGCAGAATACTCTTATCCCCACCATAAAACGAGCCTGAAGCAGGACTCTGCTCTCAGCGAAAACGATTTTTAGAAACATTTCCTGCTTTCTTCTGGAGATGTAAGGACTAGAACATCAATAAAATCAACATTTCTTCAGATGACAGCTTAGAGAATGGCACTCATTTTCTGGGTTACTGTTCAAAATTAGCTCTTGTTTACCAAGTTGTAGTTAAGAGGGAAAATGCAGAGCAGGGCAGAGGGCAACTGCACACCAGCCGTGTTCTAAACTACCTCTTTAAAGCCTTGACACCTCCGGAAAAAAAAAAAAATTGTAATTGCCATTAAGAAGCACTTCTCCTTGGTATACATGGTTTGTGGAAGTTAATAAAGTACATGCTAATAATTACATATAGAATTAACAACTTGTACCTCATACTGCAGACGCAATGGTTAATCATTAGTGTACTTAGCATGTGGCTACACAGTGACATGAACAGGGATTGAACAGGCATCAGAGATCCCATGATCAAATCCCCACCACCAAGGACACCCATCCCAGCAGTGAGGCTACCTCATTCTTCCTTACTGAAGAGGAAGCTTTCATAACCCCACAACTGAGTGTGTTCAGCGTTACTTCAAATAGCACTCCAAGCCCACCACGGCTTCCTTGTGCTCATTTCCCATGAGTTTGTGAGCTTTTAACTACAAATTTAACAGGATAGCTCAACATGTTTGGTTTTGGCTCGTTACTCAAAAGTTGGCTTCCTTCCAACAAGTGGATATCTGTGATGAGAGAAATCTGACTTCACTTATACCAGAAAGCCCTTGATGGAAGAGTTCACAACAGAAGAAGAGTCCCTGGAATAATCAGGGATGTTGGGGCAGGGGCATTATGTAAAATGTGGTTTCTGTTAAGACTTCAAGTCCAACAACAGATGAATGGATAAAGAAGATATGGTACATATATGTACAACGGAATATTACTCAGCCATAAAAAATAACAATAGAATGAGAAAGACTAGAGATCTCTTCAAGAAAATTAGAGATACCAAGGGAACATTTCACGCAAAGATGGGCTCAATAAAGGACAGAAATGGCAGGGATCTAACAGAAGCAGAAGATATTAAGAAGAGGTGGCAAGAATACACAGAAGAACTTTACAAAAAAGATCTTCATGACCAAGATAATCACGATGGTGTGATTACTCACCTAGAGCCAGACATCCTGGAATGTGAAGTCAAGTGGGCCTTGGGGAAGCATCACTACGAACAAAGCTAGTGGAGGTGATGGAATTCCAGTTGAGCTATTTCAAATCCTGAAAGATGATGCTGAGAAAGTGCTGCACTCAGATCAGATCAGATCAGTCGCTCAGTCATGTCTGACTCTTTGCGACCCCATGAATCGCAGCACGCCAGGCCTCCCTGTCCATCACCAACTCCTGGAGTTCACTCAGACTCATGTCCATCGAGTCAGTGATGCCATCCAGCCAGCTCATCCTCTGGCGTCCCCTTCTCCTCCTGCCCCCAATCCCTCCCAGCATCAGAGTCTTTTCCAATGAGTCAACTCTTTGCATCAGGTGGCCAAAGTACTGGAGTTTCAGCTTTAGCATCATTCCTTCCAAAGAAATCCCAGGGCTGATCTTCAGAATGGACTGGTTGGATCTCCTTGCAGTCCAAGGGACTCTCAACAGTCTTCTCCAACACCACAGTTCAAAAGCATCAATTCTTCGGCGCTCAGCCTTCTTCACAGTCCAACTCTCACATCCATACATGACCACAGGAAAAACCATAGCCTTGACTAGACGGACCTTTGTTGGCAAAGTAATGTCTCTGCTTTTGAATATGCTATCTAGGTTGGTCATAACTTTCCTTCCAAGGAGTAAGCGTCTTTTAATTTCTGACTGCATGGCTGCAGTCACCATCTGCGGTGATTTTGGAGCCCAGAAAAATAAAGTCTGACACTGTTTCCACTGTTTCCCCATCTATTTCCCATGAAGTGATGGGACCGGATGCCATGATCTTTGTTTTCTGACTGTTGAGCTTTAAGCCAACTTTTTCACTCTCCACTTTCACCTTCCAATATGCCAGCAAATTTGGAAAACTCAGCAGTGGCCACAGCACTGGAGAAGGTCACTTTTCATTCCAATCCCAAAGAAAGGCAATGCCAAAGAATGCTCAAACTACCGTACAATTGCACTCATCTCACAAGCTAGTAAAGTAATGCTTAAAATTCTCCAAGCCAGGCTTCAGCAATATGTGAACCGTGAACTTCCAGATGTTCAAGCTGGTTTTAGAAAAGGCAGAGGAACCAGAGATCAAATTGCCAACATCCGGTGGATCATAGAAAAAGCAAGAGAGTTCCAGAAAAACATCTATTTCTGCTCTATTGACTATGCCAAAGCCTTTGACTGTGTGGATCACAATAAACTGTGGAAAATTCTGAAAGAGATGGGAATACCAGACCACCTGACCTGCCTCTTGAGAAACCTATATGCAGGTCAGGAAGCAACAGTTAAGACTGGACATGGAACAACAGACTGGGTCCAAATAGGAAAAGGAGTATGTCAAGGCTGCATATTGTCACCCTGCTTATTTAACTTATATGCAGAGTACATCATGAGAAACGCTGAGCTGGAGGAAGCACAAGCTGGAATCAAGATTGCCGGGAGAAATATCAGTAACCTCAGATATGCAGATGACACCACCCTTATGGCAGAGAGTGAAGAGGAACTAAAGAGTCTCTTGATGAAAGTGAAAGAGGAGAGTGAAAAAGTTGGCTTAAAACTCAACATTCAGAACACTAGGATCATGGAATCCAGTCTTATCACTTCATGGCAAATAGATGGGGAAACAGTGGAAACAGTGGCTGACTTTATTTTTCTCGGCTCCAAAATCACTGCAGATGGTGACTGTAGCCATGAAATTAAAAGCTGCTTACTCCTTGGAAGGAAAGTTATGACCAACCTAGATAGCACATTGAAAAGCAGAGACATTACTTTGCCAACAAAGGTCCGTCTAGTCAAGGCTATGGTTTTTCCACTGGTCATGTATGGATGTGAGAGTTGGACTGTGAAGAAGGCTGAGCACCGAAGAATTGATGCTTTTGAACTGTGGTGTTGGAGAAGACTGTTGAGAGTCCCTTGGACTGCAAGGAGATCCAACCAGTCTATCCTAAAGGAGATCAGTCCTGGGTGTTCATTGGGAGGACTGATGCTGAAGCTGAAACTCCAATACTTTGGCTGCCTCATGTGAAGAGTTGACTCATTGGAAAAGACCCTGATACTAGGAGGGATTCAGGGCAGGAGGAGAAGGGAACGACAGAGGATGAGATGGCTGGATAGCATCACCGACTCGATGGACATGGGTTGCATTGAACTCTGGGAGTTGGTGATGGACAGGGAGGCCTGGCGTGCTGCGATTCATGGGGTCACAAAGAGTTGGACATAACTGAGCGACTGAACTGAACTGAAAAAAGAACAAAATAGGGTCATTTGTGGATGGACCTAGAGCCTGTCATACAGAGTGAAGAACATCAGAAAAAGAAAAAAAATACTGTATATTAATGCATTTATGTGGAAACGAGAAAAATGGCAAAAATGAACGGTTTTCAGGGCAGGAATAGAGACACAGATGCAGAGAATGGCCGTATGGACACAGCGGGGAGGGAGTGTGGGATGAACTGAGAGAGCTGCTGCTGCTGCTGCTAAGTCATTTCAGTCGTGTCCAACTCTGTGCGACCCCATAGATGGCAGCCCATCAGGCTCCACCGTCCCTGGTATTCTCCAGGCAAGAACACTGGAGCAGGTTGCCATTTCCTTCTCCAATGCGTGAAAGTGAAGTTGCTCAGTTGTGTCCGATTCTTAGCGACCCCATGGACTGCAGCCTACCAGGCTCCTCTGTCCATGGGATTTTCCAGGCAACAGTACTGGAGTGGGGTGCCATTGCCTTCTCCAACTGAGAGAGCAGGATTGACATATGCACATGACCACTGACAGGTAGTGGGGACCTGCTGTACAGCACAGGGAGCTCAGCTCAATGATGATAAATGATTCAGAGGAGTGGAACGTGGTGGGGGGAGGGGTAGGGAAGGAGGTCCAAGAGGGAGGGGATATCCGTATAGCTGATTCACTTCAATGTATAGCAGAAGTGAACACAACATTGTAAACCAACTATACTCCAATAAAAATGTGTAAATAAAATTTTTTTTAAAAAAAGAAAAAAGATCTTACTGTACGGAAGCTTAGTGATAACATCATTAGCTCACATGTTGGAACATTTATTTTGATTTTTTAAGTTGCTCATACTGTTAGATAGAATAGGGTAGAGTCACTAATAACTTGGTAAGAAGTCAAAAATGGGTGGTTTCCATTTCTTACTGCCTGGAATGAAATGTATCTTCAGTGTAATTTCCCTTGGGTCTAACTATTAAAAATGCAAAGTATGAGGGAGAGGATACATCTGAAAAAATCAAAATGCCAAGGGAAAAGATTCTGCCTAACATTGTCATTCCACATCAATAGCTCTCAATATGGGATATTTTTGTTCCCTGACCCCCACCGAGGGGAATCTGACAATGCCTGGGGACATTTTTGGTTGTCACAACTGGGAAGAAAAGGTGTTACTGGGAAACCAGGAATGAAGTTGCTAACATCCTACAGTTCACAGAACAGCCCCTACCACAACTGATTTGGTCCCTCATGTCAGTCTCATCTGACTGTCCTATGGAATCTGCACTACATCAAAGCAATGAACTCTTTTTTCCATAATAAATTTATAATATGCCTTCAAATGTTAATGACTTGTGATTTTTCTTTGGATTTCTATTTTATAAATACTAGTGACCGAGTCCTCTATGATGGGTCAGGTTAGGCAAGACTCGGGTGACGCCTTGTAATTGGAATGCCATGTTTCACGAGGGTGAGAAAGACGGGCTGAAGGAGTGCACATTCACAAGCAAATAGGAGAGATGCCTGGAAAAGAAATGGTTGAGCCTGGAAGGGAAGACTGTAGGTGGAATCTTCACTGAGCTGGGAACAGGGAATGGCTGGAATAAGAGAAACGTTTTATCAAGAGAAATCCAATGCAAGTATACAGGATGCCGCTAAATGTGAGGAGACCAGGGGGCAAATTAGGAAGCTGGAGCCAGTACTGACAGATACAGTTAAGAGTGGGATTAAGAAGAGGGCTGGAGGCTCCATCCCTCCCTCTTGCCCCTGACTCCTGAGCATCTGCTCCATCATGCCTCCTTCTTTTGCTATTACCTGTAAACTCTACCTCTCCTGACAAGTATGAAGGCCAAGCTAAAAACAAGCTTCCTCAGCCTCAAGTGTCTCCCTTGGCTCCCCCAAGGGCTCTCCCCATTTCCTGCCTGCTGATGAAGAGAGCTAACCTCTGGCCCCTCCTACCTCCTCCCTATAGGATCCCCAGCCCATGGCAAGCTGGCTTCTGCACTGGTCTTCTGCACCAAATATTCCTACCACGATGGCAAATGAGACTGGAGTTGCTAAATTCAACTGACAACGGTCAGTACTTAACTCCCTTGACCTCTTGGCAATGCCACTGTGACACTGACACTCACACTGCCTTCCCTGCCCTCAAAATCTCTGGGGGGAAAATCTCTCTTCTCTGTTTCCAGGTTTCCCCTGCTCACAGTGGTTCTCTGCCTGCAAAATCTGGGTGGCTCCTTCTCACTTTTTTCAATGAGCCTAATTTCCTCTGCTCATTCTGAAATCTTTCATCTTGCCTAGAGTTCCATCCTCAGGACTCCAAAACTCTAAACCAGGCAGTGACAATTTTGTTTTGTTTTTCCCCCCTCTGAAAAGGTCCAGAGAATAAATATTTTCTATTTTGTAGGTTACACAGTCCCTGTCCCAACCATGCAGAGCTGTAGCTCCCTGGTGCCATAAATGCAACCAGGAACAAGACACTAACAGACAGACATGACTGAGTGCCAACAAAACTTTATTCCAAAACAGGTGGCAGTAGGATTTGGTCCACAGAGATGTACTTTGCTGACTCTTGCTCAAAAGCACCATCCCTGGGAGACCTTATCCTCCCCATGGCTTCACTGCAGTCCTATCTCTGTCCTCTCAGCTCTGAATCATTTCCACCAACCAAAGTATCTTTCCAGAGCTGCAGATCCCAACTCCTGCAACCTTCTGGACACTGCTGAACATTTCCTTCTGGACGTTCTAAAAGAAACTCAACTTTATGTCAAACTGAGCTCATCTATTTCTTCCTCTATCCAAACCCTACCACAGGGATTTTAAAAAGGGGGCCACCTCCCAGATCAAGAGTTATCTGATAGTTTTCTTTCTCTTTTATTTCCCCTTTTACCAACTTCCATCCACGCTACCTCCTATGCATTCATCCATCCATTCATTGCTTAAAAAACATAAGCTTGTATTATCTACACCTTCTCACTCGGTTTTTAGGGCCACTCCCATGCTAATGGAAAGTGTGGAGAGTTATTACTCATTTTACAGGTTAGTGCTCCAAAGTTTCAAAAAACAAAATGCCTGGGAAGGAGAGGAATTAGAGCTTGAGCCCTGCTTCCTATTTAAATAACATCTGCTTCTCCACACCCTTGCCTTGGAACACACCCCCCATCACTTTAGAACTCTGAAGGAGAATGGATACAGCTTCCAGTCTGGCCGCGTCACAGAACGTTGGTCATGTCACCTCCTTTGTTTACTGGCTCCTCCTTCAATGGCTCCCTAATGCCTCACAAGTGAAGTCCCAAACCTTTAGGCTTTCTCTGCCCAGTGTGAAAGCCACTGGCTATATGAGATTATTGAACAAGTAAAATTTGACTACAGTGACTGCAGAGCTGAATTTTTTTATATATGTGAAATTTTAATGCAAAGTAGTTTCAATTTAAAAACTGATACTTGGTTTAGTGATTGGTTCAAATTTTCAGGTATGTGCTTAACAACTTAGGTATATGAATCTACCTTCTCAACTGTGAACTTTCATGAAATTTAAGTACAGATCAAGTATTTCTGATGAAATTTTAATATCCCAACTGAGATGATTTTTTCAGATTTAGTATGTAAGAAAGAAATGTAGAACATGTTGTTTATAAATTTAAACTATTGAATCCAGTTTAGAATGATGATATTTTGAATTGGGTTAAATAAAACACCATTACAATATACACCCGATGCATTTTACTTTTTAAATGTAGCTAATAGGAGATTTTACATTCCTCAGGGGGCTCTCATTTTATTTCTATGACAGCACTGGGCTCGGCGCCCAGCCCTTCACACTCTGTACCTGTTCTGTTCTGTCCTCTCTCCCTCTCCTCCCTTCCTTCTCCATCTCCACTGTGACCATGGTCAACAACAGCAGCAAATGCCTCGACTTGCACACACACACACTCCCTCTACCTCAATGTCTCTGCAGGGAATCTTCATGGAGCTAAGTCCTACAGAACCTCAAAACTGAGCTCAAGCTAAGAAACTTTTAGAGACCATCCCCATGACCAACGGAGTCTAGGATAGGCATTCACCCCCAGTGTCTTATGGAGTTGTATACTAAACTCTTCCAGAGCAATCATTACGTGGTGGTGTAATTTTCTGCATGTGTTACTGTAAGCATAGAATCATGTCTTATACTTAGCGTAGTACCAGGCAATTTGATAAATAATTCAGTCTATCAGATAGATGAATGAATGAATGAGATATTATACAGTTAGAACCAAAGATCTGGGAGCTGTCTGATTATAAGAATTGAGTAAGTTTCCCTGATTTCTAGCCCAGGTGATCAGGAGAACACTGATGTTCTTGTAAGAATAGCAAAGTAAGTAAAAGAGACTGTTCTCAGGAGAGAAGTGGAAGTGAAAACAAGAGCTGTGTGTGGGGAGTCATGAGTACCTAGGTGACACTTCAAAGGGAGTGGGGATGGGAGGGATCCTCCAAATAAACCACAGTCAATTCCTATATTAAGAAAACAGGAAGAGTGACATTCAGTTCAGTTCAGTCGCTCAGTCGTGTCCGACTCTTTGTGACCCCATGAATCGCAGCACGCCAGGCCTCCCTGTCCATCACCAACTCCCGGGGTTCACTCAGACTCACGTCCATCGAGTCAGTGATGCCATCCAGCCATCTCATCCTCTGTCGTCCCCTTCTCCTCCTGCCCCCAATCCCTCCCAGCATCAGTCTTTTCCAATGAATCAACTCTTCGCATGAGGTGGCCAAAGTACTGGAGTTTCAACTTTAGCATCATTCCTTCCAAAGAACACCCAGGACTGATCTCCTTTAGAATGGACTGGTTGGATCTCCTTACAGTCCAAGGGACTCTCAAGAGTGACATTATCTGAGTACTAGAGTTCTTGTCACCACAACTAGTCTGTGGGATACGCATTAACCATCAAAGGTCATAGTGTTAATGTACATCCACACACATATATCAAGCAGGTAGACAAATTAATGAACAAGTTACCCAATTTCTGTCCACCACAGAGGGATAGTCAGAAGCAGAGCCCTAGAGTGACTTAGAAATCAGAAGGCAGTTTCAAGAAGGAAGGGTGGTTGGTGGTTTTAAGTAGTTTAGAGAAGTTGCATGTGATAAGCTGATGGAGAAGGCAAAAGGGGATTTCCCCACCCAACACCAAATATCTTCATCCTCTTGCCCTTTCCTCTTTCCCTTCTGAGACTAAGAGGCTGTTCACTGTCTACCTTCACTGTATTAAAAAAAAAAAAAAAATCGTAGGAGGATAGTTGCTTTACACTGTTGTGTTATTTTCTTCTGTATAGCAAAGTAAAAACAGAACTACCATATGACCCAGAAATCCTACTCCTGGGCATATACCCGGAGAAGTCCGTAATTCCAAAAGACACACGCACCCCCGTGTTTACTGCAGCAGGATTTACAACAGCCAAGACATGGAAGCAACCTAAAAGTCCACTGAATGGATATAGAGGATGTGGTACATCTATACAACAGAATATTACTCAGAAAAAAAAAAGGGGGGGACAAAATAGTGCCATATGCAGAGATGTGGGTGGCCCTAGAGATGGACATACAAAGTGAAGTAAGTCACAGAAAAACAAATACCATATACCTTCACTCAAATCCATGCCCTCCATCAACTGCCAACCCTCCAACATGACCTCCCATTGCTGGTCCCCTCATTTTAGTCTATAAACACATTCAAAGTGCTTACGCTGCCCTAAATAACCATTTCCCGATTCCTCTCTAGCTCCTCCTGTGTCCACTCTTCAGCCTCCTTCCCCTGCTCAGTTGAGTGTCTTGAAATGATGCTGTCTCCACAATGTTATCTCCTACTTGTAACTCTGCACTGTGGATTCTCAGTTCTCCAAGATGAGGACAGTAATCCCTATGCTCTGAAGCCACTGAGAATTCAGGACTTCACCCAGATCCAGGGCAGGAAGGCTGGGGCAGAACCTCAGAGGCAGCATTTACTACAGGCAGGTCGGGGGATGAGGAGATGGGTGGTGCCAGGACGCACTGAGAAACACTGCTAAACCCAAAAGACCAGAGGTTCTCTGTCACACTTGACACGGCCATTCTTTTTTTTTTTTTTTCCCAAGAAAACTTGATTAGTTTATTTTGGTTGTGCTGTCTTTGCTGCTGCGTGGGTTTTCCTCTGTCTGTGGGGAGCAGGGGCTACTCTGCAGGTGGGTTCACGGGCTTCTCATTGCCATGGCTTCTTGTGAGCAGGGGCTCAAGAGCACAGTAGTTGTGGCACATGTAGCTGCTCTGCAGCATCTAGGATCTTCCTGGCCCAGGAATCAAACCCATGTCTCCAGCATTGGCAAGTGGATTCCTATCCACTGCCCCACCAGGGAAGTCCTCTAAGGCCAGTCTCTGAAACCTCTCCCATACCCTCCCTGAGACCACACTGCATCCCTTGGTTTGCTGCCTGACTCCGTAACCCTTCACCTCCTTGGTCTCTTTCTTTGAAGACTTCACTAGCTCCACTCACACATTCAGGACTGCTGTTCCTTAAGGCTCCCCCATACCTTCCACATATGCTTCACCCCCACTTACACAGTGATTACTCCAGACTGGACCCCTAAAATCTATGTCTTTCCTTTACTGATTATTCACACCACTCAGAGTCCATCAGATGTCCTCAAGTTAATGTATCCAACACTGTATACTCTTTTCTCAAACCTGCTACTTCTCCTGATCAGGAAAACAGCACTGTTACCTTCTTTGACATTCAGCTGATTACCAAGGTGTGGTCACTTTTAGTCTTACATACCTGACCAACTTACCCTCATTTTTCTCACCATCACTGTGGCCATCCAGCCCTCACCATCTCTCTCCTACAACATGCAAGGACCCTTCTGCTACTATCACAGCATCATTCAAAATAAAAGCCAGTCTGGTGAAGTCACTTCCTTGCTTGCAAACCTCCTAAAGCTCCCCTGTGCTCAAAGGATAATCTTAATGCCTCTGCTCGGAATAACAGGGTCCTTGCGTTACTTCCCAGACTTCTCTCCTGCTGCCCTCCACCACTAACCCACACTACTCTAGGTTACTTGCTATTTTCCAAACATGCTTTGCTCTTTTGTTTTTCTACAGATGCTGTTCTCTCCCTCTCAGATGCCCCTTGCCTACTAGCTTAACTAACAAACTCCTATCAACGCTCTGAAATCCAGATCAAATGTTACCTTTAGATATTTACTTCATCTTAAGTGCTCCAGAAGTACTTCATTTTTATGCTGGCCAAAGGTCACATTTCTATATGATAAAGACTAAATCTCTCCTCCCACTAGACTAAGAGTGTCTATCACCACTTCACTATAGTCTCATAGCACTGGATACTGAACAATCACTCAGCAAATGTTTGCTAGATGGATGGATGGGGTCATGGATAATGGAAGAATGTAGAGTCTAGGCATGAGCAATCAATTATACCACCTGAAGCATGTCAGCTGCTCAATAAACTGAGAATTCCTTTCTCTCTTGAAGACTAAGAAGGTGAACAAAGAGAAAAAAAGCTGAGGATTCTGAGTTGAGAAAAGGGAAGTTTTAAAAAAGTCACTCGAGCACTGTTTTCACAGTAAAAGAGAAATTAAAACATCCACCGAGATCAAATTAAGGTATAGCAAAGGTTCATGTGTAGTCAGTAAGTTCCTGTAGAGCCACTGTGGTAAACAAGAGGATTCTAAGACCACAAACACTTGGATTTTTGAGCCCAGGAGAGTTTGCTCGGTGGAGGCCGGAATGCAGAGCTGTGTACTCAGCATAGTTTTGAGAGAACCACCAGCAGTCTTCATTAGCTTAGGAAGAGCAGTGGAGTCGATG
Organism: Bubalus bubalis; assembly: GCF_019923935.1. Lineage (NCBI taxonomy): Eukaryota > Metazoa > Chordata > Mammalia > Artiodactyla > Bovidae > Bubalus > Bubalus bubalis. The sequence goes on along the minus strand of NC_059177.1, from coordinate 30,344,816 downwards.
GAGCTGCCAAGATCCAGGCAGAGGAGCAAGAAGGGATAAAGGAGAGACACGTAGAGAGGGAACCAGATACAGGACGGAGAAGTAAAGTACCATTAGTGCCACTGAGGGGAAGGCTAAGAACAAACGGAGGGTTTGGAGTATCAGCATAAAACACATATAGCAAAAAAGAGAGGTTTAGACAAGCTTCAGAAATCTTCCAGCAAGGGAGGGAGAGGATCCAGCACCTGGCATAGTGACACATAGTTGTGCCCGGCAGAGGTCTGCTAAATAAATGAGTCACTGGCTGTATGGGGCAGAGTCGTCTCCTCACCCAGTGGTCTTCCGTGAGCTACAAGCATCTAATTTATCATCAAGCTCATTAGAAAACAGTCACAGATGAACAGTGTATTCCAAGGACACCCCACAGACTGGCTGTTTTGACAAGGTTATACCTGACGTTATTTTAACATGATCACGTCGGCACTACGTTTAACAGGGATACTCAGCTATCAGAGTTCCCAGTCTGTAAGGACCTGGTCCATTATAGACAGTCAGTAAATATCACTTGATGAATGAATGGATAGCTAAGTGGATGAATGAATAACAGAATACATGTTACTTGTAATACATATAACGAACATAGGCTACCTTCCAAAATCATCACTTGATGTACACTGTTCACCCAAGTCAGCCTGAGCAAGTAACATGGAGTGGAGAATTCAGGTCTCTTGTTTCTCAAAAACTCAGCAGATACAAGAGCCGCTAGCTGGCAAGTAGCAGCGTGCGAAGGAGCTCGATTCAGCTGCTTGCCATATTATTCCAATACATTCCCACATAAATGCTAAGCTGTCAATCCCTTTTGCCTGGGTAGCCATGGTTCAGAAATGGCTCAGTCTGATCAGCAATGAGCTCCCCATTTAACGCCTCTTACTTCCTAAACTACTAGGACAGCTCAATTCTCTCAACAACTGGGAAGGAAACTGAGCTGATAAGAGAATTAATGCCTTCTTCCCAAATCACATCATCTAGGATAATAAAAGCATGTTAAACAAATAACTCTTAAAAGAAATAGGAGAAAAACATTTTAACATAAAGCTCTAAGCTATACTGATGTTTATAAGCATTACAGGTTGGGGGGGGTGGAGCTAAGTCATAATTGCTAATGCTACGGATTTGTTCCCTGTAGAATTCTCTGAGATAAACACAGATTTGCATATTTTGAAGGTAGTTTGCCTGTTGCACATTCCTGTGAGTGTAAAGAGTTTTTCTTTACCAAGAATAATTAATTTTCACCCCTCCTTCCAAGTCTCTGTCCATTAACTTCCCTTTTCCAGCCTTTGGGGTTTTCTCCCCCAAATACCAGAGCTTGAGAAAACATTACGAGCCAGGAGATTCTGAACAGAAATCCAATCACTGGGACTTTCTTGGCAGTTCAGCAGTTAAGATTCCGAGCTTCCAATGCAGGAGATGTGGGTTTGATCCCTGACCAGGGAACTAAGATCCCACATGCCATGTGGTATGGCCGAAATAAATAGAGTCCATAATATAATAAAAATATCCAAACATATCTCTGGAAAGGAATGAGGGGTGAGGGGATTTCTGAATCCCCTCAGAGTGAGGGGATTTCAATGCAGAATAAGAATGGATATTGGAAAGGGTGCCAACCACAGGGGCACCCTAACTTAAGCTTAAATTAGATTAAGAAAAATCATGTCTCAGACAATGAGGCAATATTTACTTTAAAGACAGTAGGTTCATAAAAAATGTTCACCTTCTAGAAACAAATGATGGCATTATAGATTAAAACTGAATTAATCCTATAGGTATGTATATATAATTCACTGTGCTATACAGCAGAAAGTAACTCAATATTGTAAATCAACTATACTCCAATAAGAAAAAATAAATGAATTCAAGATTAAAAAAACAACAAAAACAAAAACTGGAAGCAGGGCGTAGAGACCAAACGTTTGACCCACTACTTGAATTTTTACAGTAACCTAACTTGACATATTCTGGGCCTGGTACTTTTTTGGCAGTCTATGAAGATGGGCTCCTCTGAGGAGGAGAAGTTGAAATTACATTGATTTCCATCTGCCCACTTACTCAACCTAATTCAACTATCTCTCGTTAGGAAACTGGGTGTCTCATTTTGCCTCACAAGGTCTGGACTGCTAACGATCTTGGGATCTTTCTGGTAGGCGAAGCTGGATTTGTCAAAGCACAGATGCTTGTTGGAAGTCTGATGGATGATGCTGAAACCTCAGGGCTGCCTTTCATATTTGGGCTTCCTCAGCAGGTCCAGGTGAACACTGGCGGGCCTCAGAGCCCAAACACACACAGCAGCCAACCTCTACCAGGCACAGGGAATGTCAGTGCCCACCTGGGGTTCCCTCTTCCTTCTGAGGCACACTCTCTCTCTCCCATTCTCTCCCTCCCCCTCCAGTCTGGCCCACTCTCAGCCCCTGGGTGTACACTAAGTCAGCTGTCACCAGCCAGGAAGAGTGACGGTGCATGGATGCGCT